>NW_028270160.1:14423282-14448073 GCF_037043375.1 Chiloscyllium plagiosum | reverse complement strand
CTCTCTCACTCCCCCGTCTCTCTCTCTCTCTCACTCACTCCCCCGTCTCTCTCTCTCTCTCACTCCCCCGTCTCTCTCTCTCTCTCTCTCTCCCCCGTCTCTCTCTCTCTCTCTCACTCCCCGTCTCTCTCTCTCTCTCTCTCTCACTCCCCCGTCTCTCTCTCTCTCTCTCCACTCCCCCGTCTCTCTCTCTCTCTCACTCCCCCGTCTCTCTCTCTCTCTCTCTCTCTCTCTCTCACACACACTCCCCCGTCTCTCTCTCTCTCTCTCTATCACTCCCCGTCTCTCTCTCTCTCTCTCTCTCTATCACTCCCGTCTCTCTCTCTCTCTCTCTCTCTCTCTCACTCCCCCGTCTCTCTCTCTCTCTCTCTCTCTCTCTCTCACACACACTCCCCCGTCTCTCTCTCTCTCTCTCTATCACTCCCCCGTCTCTCTCTCTCTCTCTCTCTCTCTCTCTCTCACTCCCCCGTCTCTCTCTCTCTCTCTCTCTCTCTCTCACTCCCCCGTCTCTCTCTCTCTCTCTCTCACTCCCCCGTCTCTCTCTCTCTCTCTCTCTCTCTCACTCCCCCGTCTCTCTCTCTCTCTCTCTCTCTCTCTCTCTATCACTCCCCCGTCTCTCTCTCTCTCTCTCTCTCTCTATCACTCCCCCGTCTCTCTCTCTCTCTCTCTCTATCACTCCCCCGTCTCTCTCTCTCTCTCTCTCTCTCTCTATCACTTCCCCGTCTCTCTCTCTCTCTCTCTATCACTTCCCCCTCTCTCTCTCTCTCTCTGTCTATCACTCCCCCGTCTCTCTCTCTCTCTCTCTCTATCACTCCCCCGTCTCTCTCTCTCTCTCTCTCTATCACTCCCCCGTCTCTCTCTCTCTCTCTCTCTCACTCCCCCGTCTCTCTCTCTCTCTCTCTCTCTATCACTCCCCCGTCTCTCTCTCTCTCTCTCACTCCCCCGTCTCTCTCTCTCTCTCCCCCGTCTCTCTCTCTCTCTCCCCCGTCTCTCTCTCTCTCTCCCCCGTCTCTCTCTCTCTCCCCCCCGTCTCTCTCTCTCTCTCCCCCCGTCTCTCTCTCTCTCTCCCCCGTCTCTCTCTCTCTCTCCCCCGTCTCTCTCTCTCTCCCCCGTCTCTCTCTCTCTCTCCCCCGTCTCTCTCTCTCTCTCCCCCGTCTCTCTCTCTCACTCCCCCGTCTCTCACTCCCCCGTCTCTCTGTGTCTGTTAGTTATTGACTCTTGCTTGCTCTCTCATTCTGGATGTTTGGGTGTTGTGTTAGGGAAAGCTGATTAGTGTATCACTGTGTGCTGAGGTGGTCATTATGTGGTGTGTGTGTGTATGCTTGGTATTCCCAGGATTGCTGCTGGGGGCGGGCCACACAGTTCAGTCTCAAGGGTTGTGGACCTTGACCGACCTGTTGATTTGCTGCAAACCAGGAAAGTGTTTGGCGCTGGAGGAGGTGCCAGCTCATAGGGAGTGCCCTGGCTCGCTTTCTTGAAGCACCTGTTTGCTTTCTTGTCCTGAGCCCTCCCGGTGTGCAGTTTGGGAGGTGTCCGATCGCTCCGTGCTGAGCTGTGTTCACTCTGGGTAGAAGTGGGGACTGTGCTGGGGTCTGGGCTTTGTTAAACAGGCCACCTAGGGGGTGGGGAGGGCTAAGGAGAGGGCACTGTCTGTCTGCCTGGACTATGAAAGGGAACGTGCTGCTGGGCCAGCCTGCCCCGTACCCAGCTCACAGAATGGAGGATTGGGAATGTCGGGATTATCGGAGAGTTCCACGCGTAGAGACTGGCTCCCTGACCAGGAACAGTTTGTACCGAAGGACAGCTCCAAGCAGTTTCCGGCACTCTGAGATGGTGCTGCAGAGGAGGCAGGTTCGAGGTGAGGGTTTGACCAACTTTCCACTCTCACATTCTTTCTGAATGTCTGTGTGCCTCTCTGTCTGTCTGTCTGTGTGTGTGTCTCTTTGCCCGTGTGTGTTTCTGCCTCCGTGTATGTGTCTTGCTCCTTTTCATACTGTTTCACAGCTTCTATGAGTGTTTGTTTGTGTCACACACCTACTTGGGTTACTCAGAGCTGCTTAATCCTGTGTGGTGCCAATTTGAAGAGTTTGTTTTTTAAATTGTAACTGGCTCTGCTGGCATTCCCTCCCCCCGCATAAATAAAGTTCTGTTCGAAAGTGCTGCCCTCGCCAAGTTCCTGTCTTCCCTACTGGTGCAGCAATGCCTTGATTTTAAAACTCACTCCATTTTGAAATCCTCCTCTCATCCTGCCCCTCCCTGTCTCTCTAATCGCCCCCAGGCCCCTCTGAGATATCTGCACTCCTCGAATTGCACATCCTGATTTTAGTTAACCCCTCCCATCCTGGGGAGCCCTCTGCTGCCTGACCCCCCCACCCCGAGCTGTGGAATTTCCTCCATCACCAGGTCTCTGATTGCCATGTTTAGCTCAGTGTCGGATTTTGCATTAAATTGGTAGCCATGATTTGGAGGAGCCAGTGTTGGACAGGGGTGGACAAAGTTGAAAATCACATGACACCAGAACTATAACCTGGTGTTGTGACTTTTAGCATTAAATTGGGCTGAAGCTCTTTGGAAGTGCATGGGATTGTAAATGCAAGATGTTTTGCTGTATTTTCTCTTTCCTGTGCATCTTGGATGGATGTGGACCCTGTTCTCCTTCCTCCTCTCTGGTTCCACCTAGATTTGCAGGCCATAGGGGGAGGCAAATTGCCCTACGCTCAGGTCTCATTCTGTCTTTTTATTGCTCCCTTTGTTACCCCAGCCCAGCTCCACCTGTACCTTCTCCAGTCTCTCCTGCAACTACCCCCAATCTGTTCCCCCCTCTTCCCCCACTCCCAGTCTCCCCACTCTGCCTCATTCCTTGGTGTCTGCTCCCAGTTCTCTGTTATTCCTGAACACTGTGGCTCAGTCCAGCATTGATGGCTGACCCATTGCTGGGCTATCACAACAGGGAATGGGCAATGTGGCCACACTGGGGGGTCCCAACCAAAAGCCCCTCCAGGGTGGTTTGGAAGGATGAGGGGGGTAATCTCTTTTGAGGACTCTTCTCATTTTCGCTCAACATTGGCAAATGATGGTGAACACATCTGAGTGCATGAACAATGAGAGGGGAGGCAGTGGGGGAGATGGGGGATATGTGAGGGGCGAGGGTGAGTGTGCAGGGGACAGGGGGTTGAGGGAGTGGGGCCAGGTGTTTGGGCAGGGAAAGAGAGTGAGGGTAACAGGTGGCTATCTGGTCAGCATGGTCGGGTTGGACCGAAGGGTCTGCTTCCGTGCTGTACTGCTCTATAATTTAATATTGAGGGCGAAAGGGGTATGGAGCTGGGGTTGAGGGGGATGGAGGGAGCAAGAGGAGGTTTGTGAAGAACAACTTCTCAGGAAAACACACCAAGATAACAAGGGACTTGCTCAGAAAAGGAGAGAAACAGTGAGTGCGTGAGACAGAGAGAGTTTGAAGTACAAAGGAAGACAGGAGAGTAAACCTTTGGTCACAAAATCTAGGTCACTGCTTGAATGTTTGTGATGTATGACTGGACCTGATTCATTAGAACTCAGGGTGGAGGAGAAAGTATCAACTTCCTGGTATCGCCACCTCCAAGTTTCAGTTGTGCTGAAAGTAAGTCTGGAATCCAGAATCCTGACCGATTTAAATCAGTAGGTGAATGTTACGGAATCACTGACTAACACAGGATAGGAGGGGGGCATTCCAGCCCATCAAGGATCTGCTCGAGGATCCTTTATGTGGGGGGGGGGCATTCCAATTTGTCTGACTCCTCTGCAGCTTTTTGTCTCAAGTATTTGTCCCATTCCCTTTTGGAAAGTTACAATTCCCCAGCAAACCTGTCAGTCGTGTGACTTCCTGTCCCTCAACATTTCTGGCTGTTTGTTTTGCAGGGGGATTTGCACCAGAGCACATCAGTGTACACAGCTCTGTAAATCTGGACATAATTGGGAAAATGAGCTGCTATGGTAATGAGAGAGAGAGAGAGAGCGTGCACTTCCATAGCGTCTTTTGTAAACACGTAGGGCATCACCGAGCCCCTGAAATCCACAGTCTCTGCTCTTCAGGCGCACGCACCACGTGCATAATAACTGGACTCCAGTTTTTTACAGCCCTCACTCCTGTTGTACAGCAGGCCTGTAGAGCTGACTTACATTTCCAATCTCTCTTGTACCCTCCACTCTCCAGCCATTCCAGATCTCTGCATGGCTTCGAGTCCGGCTTCTTGAGAATCCCAGATTTTCTTTGTTCTATCACCTGCAGCCTGTATCCTAATCTCTGGAATTCCCTCCCAAAGCCTCCAGCCTCCCCAGAAAACAGAAATGGTGTGTATAGTAGGCAAATGTGCAGGTGTGGGCACAGTTCACCGGCTAACTCTCTCTGAAAGAGCCAGCACAGGCTGTGAAGGGCTGAATGGTCTTCTCTAAGAGAACTAAAATAACTGTGTGGACTCTGAAAATCTGAAACAAAACAGAAATTGCTGGAAAGGCTCAGCAGGTCTGGGAGCGTCTGTGGAGAGCAATCAGAGTTAATGTTGCTGGTTCAGTGACCCAAGTGAACCTGAAAGATTAACTCTGATTTTCTCGACAGATGCTGCCAGACCTGCTGAGCCTTTCAGCAGTTTTGATCTACTGTATGATTCTGACAGGAGTTAATAACCCAAGAATGCGGCGAGTATATCCAGCAGGGCTTGGAGTGAAAGTAAAAAGGTACCTTGTGCTGTTTAGCGATGCCTAACTCCTGGGGCCTGGTACACTGTGTTCCTGCCTCCTTGACAATCTGCTTTTGAAATCTGATCTCCAAGCTGTTTAAAACTCATGCCTGCACTTAGTATTCATCAGGTGTAATTAATCTTCAAATCCTAACCCACCCCACTACTCATCAGAAAGCAGGAAATGAAGGTCTTTGTTTTGTTCCTCCTACTGCTCTGATGTAGGTTAAGCGGAACAGGCGCAAGTCCTTGCCAGCAACTCTTAATCACCTCTCACTCCCTCCACATGTACCTTCAGCTGCCTGGACCCTCACCTCTGGATGGTGGAGGTGGTGGTGCAGTGGTCATATCACTGGAGTAATAATCCGGAGGGCCAGACTAATACTCTGCAGGCCAGGGTTCAAACTTCCTCCGGTGGTGGAATTTAAATTCAATCAAGAACATCTTTTGTTGTCCACAGGTTGTGGATGTTACCAGCTGAACCAACATTTATTTGCCCATCCCTACTTGTCCTTGAGAAGGCAGTGGTAAGCTGTTTTGTCGATCCATTGCAGTCCATGTGCTGTGGGTAGACCCAATAATGCTATTGGGGAGAGATGTTTGACCCAGTGACACTGAAGGAACAGTGATTTTATATTTCCAAGGCAGGATGGTGAGTGGCTTGTAGGGGAGTTTGTTCGTGGTGGTGTTCCCATGTACCTGCTGCCCTTGTCCTTTGATGCATTTGCCTGTGAGGTTTCTAGGTGCTGTGAGAGGAGTTTGAACTTCTGCAGTACGTCTTGTAGATAGTTAGCAGCAATGTGTACTGAGTATCTGAGCTGGAGAGGGTGAGTGAGGTACCAAGTAAATAGGTTGTTTTTCTCCTGGATGGCGTCGAGCTTCTTTAATATTGTTGGAGCTACACCCATCCAGACAAGTGAGAGTACTCCATCACCATCCTGACTTGTAGATGGTGGACAGGCTTTGGAGAGTCAGGAGGTGACTTTCACACTGGATTCCTAGCATTTGACCTGTTTTTGTATTCCTTCTACGATTAATGCTGATTCCAGCATTTTAGCAGTGCAAGCACCAACAATGGAGTTATGTAACTGAGCATCGAAGGGTATTGGTTACGTTGTCTCTTGCTGGAGATGATCCTTCTCTGCCATTTGTGTGATGCGAATGTTACTTGCCACTTATCAGTCCAGATCTTTCTGCACTTGGACGTGGGCTGCATCAGTACCTGAGGAGTCGTGAGTGCAACTGAAGATTGTGCAATCCTCAGCAAACATCTGCACTTCTGATTTTATGGTGGAAGGAAGGTCATTCATGAAACAGCTGAAGATGTTTGGGGCCTAGGACACTATCCTGAGGAACTCCTGTCAAGATGCCCTGGAACTGAGGTGACTGACCTCCAACCATCTTCCACTGTGCCATGTAAACTCTAACCAGTGGAGAGTTTTTCCTAGCTTCCCATCCTCTCCAGGTTTTTGTTTTAGGATTTCTTGATACAATACTTGGTCAAATGTGGCCTTGATGTCAAGGGCAGTCAGTCATACCTTGCCTTTGGGACTTTTTTTTTTCATCCATGTTTGAACCAAAGCTGTTTTGAAATTGCAAGCTGAGTGACCCTGGTGAACCCAAACTGTGTGTCAGTGAGCAGGTCAGTGTCCTTTCAAGTGCTGCTTAATAGCACTGAGAGCGACACCTTCTGATAGAGAATAGACTGATGGAGCGGTACTTGGCTGGGTTGGATTTGTCCTGTTTTTCATTTACAGGATATGCCTGGGAAATTTTCCACATTGTTGGTAGATACCAGTGTTGTAACTGTACTGGAACAGCTTGGCCAGGGGAGTGGCAAGTTCTAGAGCACAAGTCTAGAATGGGCGGCAATGTGGCTCAATGGTTAGCACTGCTGCCTCATAGCGCCAAAGACCTAGGTTCAATTCTAGCCTCGGGCAACTGTCAGTGTAGAGTTTGCATGTGCTCCCCGCTGTCAGTGTGGGTTTCCTCCTAGTGCTGTAGTTTCCTCCCACAGTCCAAAGATATCTAAGTCAGGTGAATTGGCCATGCCATAATGTTAGGTGCACTAGTCAGAGAGAAATGCGTCTGGATGGGTTACTCTTCAGATGGTCAGTGTGGACTTGTTGGGCTGAAGGGCCTGTTTCCACACTTCAGGGAATCTAACCTGCAGGGAAAGTCTTCAGTACCTTTCCTGGATTATTGACAGGGACTCTGGCCTTTATAGTGTCCAGGGTAATCTGCTGTACTTGCGTGGTCTGACCTGCATGTGACTCCAGACCCACAGCAAAGTGGCTGACTATTCCTCACAGTGACTGAGCAAGCCACTCACTTCACAGTCACTTGAGGATGGACAGTAATTTCTGGCCTTTCCAGCGACACCCACGTCCTTTGAAAGAATGAAGAAATTCACTTTGAAATCTCTCTCTGCTTCTGATTCCTTTTAAACCCTCCTTAAAACCTATCTCTTTGTGACCAAGTCTTCCCTCATGTGAGTCTGTCTAATCTTAGCTGCTAACCACTGCAATGAAACAACTTAGAATGCTTTACAAAACTAAAGGTGTCACATTGTTGTTGAAAGTTGTGACTGGTTGAGCTTGGTTTCTCGCCGATCAGGAAGATGTTTGGATGCTGGCAATCCTGATTGTCTCACTTTCATGTGCCTATGGAACGAGCCGCTGACACCTTTTGTGGTTAGGGTAAAGTGCTGTCACCAGTCTTCCTCTGAGTATTGTAACGGCCTGTTTCCTTAACAGTTCGATGGAGGGTGAACCATTAATGAGTCTGAATAAGAAGAGGAACTTAATAACAACCAAAAGTACTGTGAATGCTGTAAATCAGAAACCAAAGCACACATTGCTGGAAAAACTCAGGTCTGGCAGCATCGGTGAAGAGAAATCAGAGTTAACGTTTCGTGTCCAGTGGCTGTTCCTCAGAACTCAAACCTGCTGAGTTTTTCCAAGAATTCCTGTTGCATGTGAAGATGAGGAAGCTTATTTTGAGATTTTGTTAGGTACAAGATACATTTAACTAGTCAGGTATAATTACTCAAGAATGTCCGAAGCCAAGAGTGAGACATCTGCCCCCGTTGGCATCTTGACCTGGACTCCGAAAGCGCCCAACCTGGTATGCTGTCCAACATGGACCCTGTCAGAACCATTGCTTTATATAACAAGCCTCTCCAATATCAACAAAAGGAGGAAGTCTCACCATCCTGTAGCACTTCTCATTCCTTCAGGATACATTTCACAGCCAATGAAACATGATTGAAATATTGCTACAATGTAGGAAAGGTCAGAGCCATTCCTTTACACAGAAGGATCCCACCAAACATAATACACTGATGGGCGGATCATTTGTTTCTAAGTAATGGTAATTGAGATCTAAGTATTGACCAAGACACCAGGCAGATGCCTCTTCCTCTTCCTTGAAATAGCGTCAAAGGATCTTTTATGTCCCCCTGGTGGGCACGAACTGGCCTCAGTTTAATGTCTCATTTGGATTGTCAGCTGGACTCTGGGCTGAAATCTGAATGCAAATCAGTGACCACTGCCATCGAAAATGGCAAGGGGGTGGTAAATCCACAGAAACCCCACCACCCACTGGTTCCCTTTAAGCCACTCCCCAGCCTCACTTGGCAATATCTCGCCACTCCTTCAGTATCACTGGGTCAGAGTCCTGGAATGCCCTCCCTTGCACTGTGGGTGTGCCTAGACCCCTCACCCTGACCAATCCCAACCGCCCCCAAAAATAAGACTGCAGCAGTTCAAGGTGGTACCCGCCACCAAATTCTCCAGGGCAATTAGAGATGGATATCCTTACCATCGAGTGCAATGAATCCTCACCAACCGCTCTCTGGGATAGTGGGACTGCCCTAGCAGGCGACTGGGCCTGCATTCACTAGACTTTAGAAGAATGAGAGGTGATCTCGTTGAGACTCCTTTCAATTATACAAGGTTCAGCCTGATAGATACAGGAAGGATATTTCCCTCTGCCAGGCTGTGGGTCCAGAGCTAGGGGACACAATCTCAGAATAAGGAGCAGGCTCTATGGGAGATTTAGATAAGGAAGAGCTTGTTTGTTCAGGATGTGGTAAATCTCTAGTGGCCTCTGCCTAGAGGCCAGTGCAAGAACCGTCATTATGTCTAAGACAAATATCTAATTGATAACACTAAGGAATATGGAGACAGTATGGGCATGTGGCATTAAGCAGATGATCAGTGCTTTAATTGAATGGCAGAGCAAACTTGAGATGCTGAATGGCCTACTCCTCCTCTTCCTGTCTTCCCTCACAATCAACCAAAGGCAGTGTGAATTTTCACTGGAATGCTCATGATACACCTGACCATGCCCTACGTTATTAAATTATCCAACACCCAGTGCTGGAGGAGCAAAACCTTCCTCCAGTTAAATAATTTGAAAACAGGAACCATTCTTTTCAGCCTCGGTCTAAATTCCATTCCCTAGCTACCCATTGCACCTGTATCCCTGGTGCTGGTTCAGAGATAATGTCAGTCTAACCCAATTACCATCTCTGATCTCATTTGTGCCATCACCAGGACCACCCATCTCTACCACCTCAATGTTGCCTACTTCTCCCATCTTCATTAACCAAGTGTTGGCTCCCTAATCGGAGGGCTTATCTCCCCCACAGCCGGTTATTCCAGCACATTCACTGGCTGCACTCCCATGTTCTACCCCCTGCAATCCAAGATTCTGCTCCCTCTGCCGTAACATGCAGCCAATCCCATTCCTGACTGCTCACTGACTCACTCAGACTCCCACAGAGGCACTTTTAAAATTCTAATGCCATTGATCAAATCCTTCTATGTCTCTTCCTTCCCCCGCCGCCCCCCCCCCCCCCCCCCCCCCCTCAACCTCTGTAACCTTCTCCAGTCCTACAACCTCCAAGATCCCTAAGGTTCACCAACTCTGGCCTGTTGACTAACCTAACCCCAGTGTTCATTACTGCACCCATGGAGATCATGCCTTTGTCTTGGGGGCCAAGCTCTCGCAATTACTTTGTCCCCCTTGAAGATGTTCCTTTAAAGCCTGCCCTGTTACCTCTAGTGTTCCTTTTGTGTCATATTTTTAAGTGCTCCCAGGATGCTGCAAGACGTCTGCTTCTGTCAAAGACACTATACAAGGATAAGTTGTTGAATGTACTTTGTAAGTGATCTGCGCCCACAGTGTGTGTGCTCCAGAGATACATGCAGGGCCATGGCAGTAACCTGGACTAGCCTCTGTTGATTGAAGCCATGTGAACAAATGTTCCCTCTGCCTCTGATAGCAGGAGTGTAGGGTGTGCCACCTAACTGCTGCTGTTATCAATTGGTCTTATCACAGCAGTTAGACTCTGACAGCGGGCTATTGCCCTGGATTTTTACCAGTCTTTGGGAGGGTGAAGGTAATTTCCCCTTGTGGTTGGAGGAAGCTAGTTGGACTGTTACTGTATGCAGCTGTACTGGTCTGTGTGCAGTGTTCCAGATCAGGTTGTTACAGAATTAGAATTAGATTTTATTCTTATGTGTACTCAGGTGCGAGGATACAGGAGTGCAGTGGAAAGTGTATAATGTCACCATTCCCGACACCATTTTAGACCCTTAGTAGAAAAGTAAGGAAATATAGGGGAAAGTTTAAAGTCCTTCTTAATGTAATGTAGACAAAGGAACAAAGTTAAAAGTTCAACGTTGCAGTCCTTCTCAAGTGCTTAGCCAGGCTGGGCTCTCACTCCCTATAAGGGCTCCATCTCACCACGCTCGATGCCCACGTCAGATGCCGAGAGATCTCAGGCTGCCACTCAGCCTCTTCGAGGTTCCCCTGGACATATGTGTGTGTGTGCTGGAGTGATTCCTGGGAGAGGTTTGTGGAGACACCAGCTGAAACACCAATCCATCTGGGCTGCGATGCCACCTGCGGTTGAGCAGCCTGCAGAGGCCACCTGGAAGAGAGCCAGTTAGATAGGGTGCTACTGAAAGGGAGGCTAATTGCTTGTCATACTGCCCCAGGAGTAGGCTGAAGGTTTCAGTGTATCGGCAGATACCAGTTGATCACTGCCACTACCCTGCAAGGGGAGGAGAGTGGGGGGGGCGCACAGGAGGAGGGTGTTGTGGGGTCGGGGGTGGAGGGCAGTGCATTCAGAAAGAGCCACCTCTGGCTGGTGAGACCGATTGTAATACTTAGGACAACCATTGTCCATGACAATAGGAGAGTCACAGATGTACACGTGGAAACAGACCCTTCGGTCCAACCTGTCCATGCAGGCCAGATACCCTCAATAAATCTAGTCCCATTTGCTAGCACTTGGCCCATATCCCTCATCCCTCTAAACCCTTCCTATTAATGTACCCATTCAGTTGCCTTTTAAATGTTGTAATTGTATCTGCCTCTACCACTTCCTCTGGCAGCTCATTCCTATACACATACCACCCTCTGCGTGAAAGAAGTTACCCCTTAGGTCCCTTTGAATATTTCCCCTATCACCCTAAACCTATGCCCTCTAGTTCTGGACTCCTCCCCCCACCCAGGAAAAAGACCTTGTCTATTTATCCTATCCATGCCCCTCATGATTTTATAAACCTCTGAGGTCACCACTCAGCCTCCAACTCCAGGGAAAACAGCCCTGGTCTACTCAGCCTCTCCCTATTGCTCAAACCCTCCAACTCTCAATCCTACCAAGGCCAGATTGAAACATAACATCAGTGTAACAAGCTACTGAAAGACTTGCATTTGTTGAGCGACTTTCACAAACTCAGCCTGTGCCAGAGCAGTGTGATGTCAATAAATACTCACTTGATCAAAGTTTGGACTCATAATCCAGGCTGACACTTCAGCACAGGGCTGAGGGGGACCCGTCCTGTCAGAGGGTCAGCGCTGAGAGAGCGCCACAATATTGGAGGGTCAGCGCTGAGGCGCACGTGTCCTGTGGGAGGGTCAGTGCCAGGGGAGTGCCGCATTGTTGCACAGGGTCTTTTGAACAAGATGTTAGACCAAAGCACCATCTTTATGCTGAGGTAGATATTAAAGACCTCATGTCGCTTTTGAAAAAGAGCCAGAGTTTCGGGCTGAGAGAGAACAATTCCCCAGCAATAACTCCAGTACAGCCTCTGGCAAGAATGGGAGGATCTTCAAACAAACCTCTTTATTGTAGCCAAAGCCCTAAATGTTTGGGGGACAGCCTTCCACAGGATTGCCTGTAATGTGTAAAGAGGGCTGGAAACGCTGTCCTGCACCAGCTCCTGTATTCTCAAGTGGCCACAAGAGAATAAAGGCAAGCCTTCAAAAGGAGTGTCTGAGTCTTTCTGAAGTGCGGCAGCATTGACATTAACAAACTCATCCCAGTTATTACCAATCATTCAAAATGGTGGCAACCTGTACGTCAAGTTGCATCTTGTGGTGATTCCCAACACCTTAATGAGAATACAGACAGGAAAGGAACTGAATTCTGCAGCCCAGATCCCACTGTCTCATGGGTTGTGAAGGGATAGTTCAAGGGAGATCGAGGATAAAACTGGGGATGTTTAAGCAACTGTGCAAGGTGCTGACGAGACTGCATCTGGTGTACTGAGAGCGGTTTTGGCCTCCATATTTCAGGAAAGAGATTATTTTATTGGAGGCAGATCAGAGCAGTTTTATTAAGACAATCCTCGGTAAGTCAGGGGTTTTCTTTATAATCAAAGCCTAAACAGTTTAGGATTCAACTCAGTGGGGTTTAGAAAAATTAGAGATGATCTCATTGAAACATACAGGATTCTTAAAGGGTTTGAGAGGGTAAATGCTAAGAGGATATTCCCCTCCTGGGAGAGCCTAAGGCCAGAGGGCACAGTCTCAGAATAACGAGGTGCCAAGAGGAATTTGAGTTGTGAGTCAATGGAAGTCCTTCTCACAGAGAGCTGTGCGGGTAGAGTCCTTGTGTATGTTTAAGGCCGAGGTAGATTCTTGATCAGTCGGGAATCTAGGGTTATGGGGAAAACGCAGGAAAGTGGACATAAATCGTGTCAGATCCGCCGTGATCGTATTGAATGACAGAGCAGGCTCGAGGGGCTAAATGGCCAACTCCTGTTCCTATTTCTTATGGTCTTCCATCCTGCTCCTTGTTCTCAAAGATCTGAATCAGTCTGTCTGTCACATGATGACCTACAGCAGAAACCCATAAACTCAAATCAAGGAATAGCTGCCATTGTTGTCTGTAAAGGCTTTTGGATTATGTACTGGTTATGGAAGGTGCTATACAAATGCAAGTGCCTTCTTTCCACATCTTTTTTCACCCCTCCCTCACTCCTTTCATTCCCTGCCCCCAGCTCCCTCCCTGTACCAGATGCCTTTTACTGTTTCTAAAAAAGTGTCCTTGGTAAGGACACTATTTCGCCTAGAATTCCCATGACATCCCCTTGAAATAAAGTCTCAAACTCCTGAACAAAAGGGAGGTTTCTAGGCATCTTGTGTAAGAGGTGGGTGGTTTAGGATGGGTCAATTGTGGAGTTTGACTGATTAGGCTGGGAAAACATTGAAGCTAAGAGATTTGATCTCTGCGTTGGGTACTCTCAAGATCCTGAAGAAGGGCTTATGCCCGAAACGTCGATTCTCCTGTTCCCTGGATGCTGCCTGACCTGCTGCGCTGTTCCAGCAACACATTTTCTACACTCAAGATCAGCAGAGTTTTACTCTGTGACCTAATCTGGCTGTTGATCCTGCAGCTCTAACATTCTCAGGCTTTCCCTGTCTCTCTCATCTCCCTCATACAATCCCCAGGACTGACTGGGTTCATTGCGGCCTCTCCATCATGTGAGGGAGTGTCTTCTGGCTCCCTGCCAGGCTCTGATTTTAAGTTCATAGAAGCATACAGTACAGATGAGACCATTCGCCCATTGTTTCTTCACTGACCAGAGGCTATTCGCAATCTACACTTGTTCCACTTTCCAGCACTAGCGTTGAATGTTATGACAGGCTAGGTGGATTAGCTGTGGGGAATGCAGGGTTACAGGGATCGGATGGGCGGTCTGGGTCTGGTTGGGATGCTGTTCGGAGGGTCAGTGTGGACTCTATGTGCCAAACAACCTGCTTCCAGTGTAGGAATCCTATGAATCCTTGTTTTTCAAATGCTCATCCAAGTACTCTTTAAAGTTTGTGAGGTTTCCTGCTTTAACTGCCCTCCTGGACAGTGCATTCTGCATTCCCACCACCCTCTGGGTGAAACATGTTTACTCAGATCCTCTCTAAATTTCCTGCTATTCACCTTGAACGTGTATCCCTTTGACTGAAGGAGACAGCTGCTTTCTATCCACCCTCTTCATGCCCCTCATAATCTTATACACCTCTATCAGGATCCGCAACCCCCCCCCCTCCCCATAAACTAAAGGAAACAACCCAAGCCTACCCAGCCTTACTTCATTGCTACAGTGCTCAATCCCAGGCAACATTCTGGTGAATCTCCTCTGTAAACCATCTAGTGCAATCACATCCTATCTCTGCATGTTGTGACGGCACACAAAACAAAACTTTTCACTGTATTTAAGTACATGTGACAGCAATAAATCAAACATCACATCACACACCCTTCCCATAGTGAGGTGACCAGCACTGCACACACTCCTCCAGCTGTGACCTAAACCAAAGCCCTGTACAGCTCTCTGTCTTTTATAACTTACATTTGAACTGATAACAGTCATCTTCCCGAGTCCTTGATGCTGAAATTTTAATGACATGGTTAGGAATAATAATCCAGCGAACGAGAGAGTTCCAATCCCACCATCACATTTAAAAGAAAAGATGTTGCTTTTCCCTTGGGCCCCAGAACGCCCCAAAAGCACTTCACAACAAATCAGGTACTACTAGAAGTTTGGTCGTTGCATGTGGGAAACGTGCAGCAGCCAATTTGTGCACAGCAAGGGCTCTCAGTGGAGTTAATTTGTTAGCGTGTCGTTGGCAGAGGGAGACTCCCCTATTCCTGTTGGAAAGAGTGGCCAAGGATCCTTTAACAGAGAGAGTGGGACAGCCCCTCAGCTTGACTCCTCATCTAGGGGACAACATTGCCAGCAGTGTAGCTCCCCCTCCTCAGTACAGCATTGGGCATGACACACCGAGATGTTGTGCTCGGAGGGGTTCTGGAACAAGGATTGGCACGGACAGTGGCTCAGTGGTTAGCACTGCTGCTTCACAGTGTCAGGGACCTGGGTTCGATTCCAGCCTTGGGTGACTCTGTCTGTGTGGAGTTTGCACATTCTCCCTGTGTCTGCGTGTGTTTCCTCCCACAATCCAAAGATGTGCAGGCTGGGTGAATTGGCCATCCTAAGTTGCCCATAGTGTTCAGGGATGTGTAGGTTAGGTGCATTAGTCAGGGGTAAATATAGAGTATTAGGGTAGGGGAATGGGTCTGAGTGGGTCACTCTTCAG
This sequence comes from Chiloscyllium plagiosum, assembly GCF_037043375.1. Classification (NCBI taxonomy): domain Eukaryota; kingdom Metazoa; phylum Chordata; class Chondrichthyes; order Orectolobiformes; family Hemiscylliidae; genus Chiloscyllium; species Chiloscyllium plagiosum. The sequence continues at coordinate 14,432,969 of NW_028270160.1, read as the reverse complement.
AGGGTCAGTGTGGAGCTGTTAGGTCAAATGGCCTGTTTCCACACTGTAGGGAATCCAAGATTGGAAACCTCAGCTTTCAAGTTGGTGTACAGCGCACACCCCACAGCTGTCCCTGGTTACAGTCGAGGTGATTGTACAGTGGGTGCTGTCTTGTGTTTGTCACTTCTTTTGGGTGTAACAAGACGCGCGCAGCAGTATCGTTGGATATTAGTATCAGTTTTCTGTTTTGGAGGAGAATTTCCAGTGGATGGAGTTGACTGTGTGAGTTCAGAGCAACTTCTGTATAACCTGTTTGAATTCTCGAGAGATTTTTGTGATGACTGTGTGTAAGAACCTCCAGCTAATACCTTCTGTGCTCTCTGGAATTTGAAGCAGGCAACGTCAAGTGCACAGTAAAACGTGGACCGGATCCTTGCTGCTGTGGCCACTGAGCATCTCCTGAGTAACTCCTTGCTTTGCGAGCACTGCAGGCTGATTCTCTCGCTCACTCTTTCTCTCTCACACTCTCCCACTCTCTCCCTGTCACTCCCCCTCACTCTCTCACTCCCCCTTTCACTCCCTCTCTCCCCCTTTCACTCCCTCTCTCCCCCTTTCACTCCCTCTCTCCCCCTTTCACTCCCTCTCTCCCCCTTTCACTCCCTCTCTCCCCCTTTCACTCCCTCTCTCCCCCTTTCACTCCCTCTCTCCCCCTTTCACTCCCTCTCTCCCCCTTTCACTCCCTCTCTCCCCCTTTCACTCCCTCTCTCACACACTCACTCCCTCTCTCACACACTCACTCCCTCTCTCACACACACTCCCTCTCTCACACACACACTCCCTCTCTCACACACTCACTCCCTCTCTCACACACTCACTCCCTCTCTCACACACTCACTCTCACTCTGTCTCTCTCACACTGTCCGTGTGTGTGTGTGTCTCTTTCTTTCTTTCTTTCTTTCTTTCTTTCTTCCTCCCTTCCTCCCTTCCTCCCTTCCTCCCTTCCTCCCTTCCTCCCTTCCTCCCTTCCTCCCTTCCTCCCTCCCTCCCTTCCTTCCTCCCTCCCTTCCTTCCTCCCTCCCTCCCTCCCTTCCTTCCTCCCTCCCTTCCTTCCTCCCTTCCTCCCTTCCTCCCTCCCTCCCTTCCTTCCTCCCTCCCTTCCTTCCTCCCTCCCTTCCTCCCTCCCTCCCTTCCTTCCTCCCTCCCTTCCTTCCTCCCTCCCTCCCTTCCTTCCTCCCTCCCTTCCTTCCTCCCTCCCTTCCTTCCTCCCTCCCTCCCTTCCTTCCTCTCTCCCTTCCTTCCTCTCTCCCTTCCTTCCTCTCTCCCTTCCTTCCTCTCTCCCTTCCTTCCTCTCTCCCTTTCTTCCTCTCTCCCTTCCTTCCTCTCTTTCTTTCTCTCACTCACACTCACAGTGTCTGTCTCTCTGTCACACACACTCTGTCTCTGTTGTCCGGCTGCACTGTGGAGGTGCTCTCATTCAGATGAGTGATGTTAAACCGAGGAGACCAGTTGCCTCCTCTTTAGAGGATGTAAAAGATCCTATAAACACTATTTCACAAAAGGGCAGAGAAACTCTCCAGCATCTTACAACCTAAAAAAAGTCAAGTGTGATGCTGGGGAAGTACAGCGGGTCATGGAGCAGGAGAATCGACGTTTCGGGCATAAGCCCTTCTTCAGGAATGTGGCTTGTGGGCTGAGAGATAAATGGGTGGGGAGGAAGGGAGCTGAAAATGCGATAGGGAGATGAAGGAGAAGGTGATATGTCGGAGAGGAGGGAGGAGCGGATAGATGTGAAAGGTGATGGACAGGTCAAGAGGGCAGTGCCAAGTTGAGGCTTGGGACTGGGATAATGGGGGTGGGGGGCGGGCAATGCAACAGGATAGAAGCCCCCGGTCCTAATCTTCCACCCCGCCAACCTCCACATACATCACATCATTGCCACTTGCGCCACCTACAAATAGATTCCACCAGTAGGGATATATTTCCCTCTCCACCCCTATCAGCATTCAGAAGACCATTCCCTCCGCGACTCCCTTGCCAGAACCACCTTCCCCCAACACCTCACTCCCGGCGCCTGCGACCACACTCCCTCTCCCCACCTCTTTTTCTCCCCCACACCCACACCCCCACTCCTACCTCCACCGCTGTCCAAGGCCCCAAATGATGCTTCCACATCCAACAGAAATTTACTTGTACCTCCTCCAATGTCATCTACTGTATCCATTGCACCCGATACTGTCTCCTCTACATCGGGGAGTCAGGATGCCAACTTGCGGATCATTTCAGAGAACATCTCTGGGATACCCCCACCAACCAATCCCACCACCCTATGACTGAACACTTCAACTCCTCCAAAGATATGCAGGTCCAGGGCTGCCTCCACCACCAAACCCTTACCACTCGATGCCTGGAGGAAGAACGCCTCATCTTCCACCTTGGGACCCTGCAACCACACTGGATTAATGTGGATTTCACCAATTTCTTCATTTCCCCTCCCTCCACGTTATCCCAGTCCCAAGCCTCCAACTCTGTACCCCACCCTCCTGACCTGTCTGTCATTTTCCCCATCCATCTACTCCATCCTCTTTTCCAACCTATCACCTTCTCCCCCCACCTTCATCTACCTGTTGCATTCTCAGCTATCTCTCAGCCCTCTGGCCCACAAGCCTCATTCCTGATGCAGGGCTTATGCCCGAAACATCAACTCTCCTGCTCCTCAGATGCTGCCTGACTTGCTGTGCTTTTCCAGCACTCCACCCTCGTCAATAATCAGGACCCAGTGTTTTAAGAGGCCCCACTGTACTCAGGCTGGGGCTAGGGGTGCAGAGCCAGGAATCTGGGCCATGAGTAACACTGGGACCCAGGATTTCAGTCCCTCCATCTCAGCAGCGATTCTGAGGCCTAGGGGAGCAGGAGGGTCTGATATTCCTGAGACCCAGGTGGGTGGAGGAAAGGATTACTGAGAAATTTTCCAACTCCTCCAGGAATCCCGGACTCCAGGTTTTCAGTGGCTCCAACAGCCTGTGACTCTCACTGGGTTTCCCTTTATTCAAATGCTAATGTCACCTCTGCAGTTAGTCAGTAGTGGGAGGCCTGAGTGAGTGGTCGGAGGGGCGGGGGTGTGTGCAGAGTGTGTGTTGGTGGGTGCAGCCGAGAGGCCATTTTTGAAACTGCCAGTCACCAGTACGAAGAAAAGACACAGCATCCAAGGTCAACTCAGTGGTCTGTGAGTAAAAGGACAGGACACTGGGTTAGTGTGGGCCAGGGGCTGTTCATCTCCAGGCTGGGGTCTGAGTTGTACCAGAGGAGAGAGAGAGTGGGTGTGTGGGAAGAGAGATGATGGTGTGTGAGGGTGAGCCAGCTAAAGCCCATCCTTTTATCCAAATTGTCCAACTGAATCATTTCTTTCTTCTTCACTTTTGTTTTATTCGATTGATCTTGCCTCCTTGTGACATCTGTGTCTTGTCCCTTCCCAGTTCAGTGTTTGACACAGCATCACTATACAACCTCACTCTTACCCCCCCCCCCCTCCCCCGCCAAATCCGAGCTCACTCCTTGCCCTCTTCACACCCCGCTTTCTGGATTTTCTTTCCCACAGTGTGACCCCTTTTCGAGGTTTGCGAGCTGAGGGAGGGAATGTGGAGCAGGGACACCAGTTTCCTCTGATGTGATTCAGTCTGAGGGAGCAGAGAAACTGAGAGATGAGGTTGGATTGTGGAGAGGAACTCTCGACAATCCCCTAGGGGAAAAGAACGGGCTGGTTTATCGCCTCACTGACAATTCCCTGGCAGCAGCATTGTTGGTGAAGGTGTGGGATCATTTATGGCAAAGGAGGAAGAAAGGTGAGGCCAGTCTCCATGGCAACTTCCTCTGAGGTTGTGACCCCCAACTTTCAGCTTGGAACCTCGCTTGGGGGTCCTGAGCTTTCAGTTGGAGCACTGCAGTATTGCCTCCTCCCAAACTGATTGTTAGGATCTTGACTTTCGATTGTGGTGGATGGAGCTGCATTCACTCAGGCAAGTAGGGGGGAGTATTCCATCATACTCCTGACTTGTGCCTTGTAGATGGTAGGTAAGGTCTTGGGGAGTCCGGAGAAGAGTTACGGCAAAATGCCCAACCTCAGACCTGTTCATATAGCCACAATATTTATATTTGACAAACCTTTGCCTTAAGGGAGGTCCTCAGCTCACTAACATATATATATTATATAATTTAAACAATAAATAACACCAGTGAGTTAATGATTCTGTATATGTAGAATATATAGTTGATCAATTTAATAAGGCTTCTATTGAATGAATCGTTTTGAGAATGTTAGTGACCGTTGAGAATTAGAGACTAAAGTTTGATTTTTTTTGAGAGAATTTATGAGGTACCATTTTTCATCTGAAATTTTAGGAATTAACAGATTTTGGGAAAGTGAATCCAGAACCTGGAAGGAATTTGTGGATAATCTGTTGCCCACACCTGACATTCCAAGTCTGAGCATGGAGGGCGGGTGGGGGTGGTGTCCATAATGTGTACGTGGAGGGGTGCGGGAGGGTGTGCCAATGCTTGTTCGTATATTCAGAGGCCCCTGTGTGTACAGGGTCACACAAACAGACCCCAACATATGAGCTCAGATGTACTGATTATTGCGTATACTGGGTCATGTGCTGATACCTGCATATGCAAGCTCACATGCACAGATGTCTGCATATACAGGGTCACACATATGGATACCTGCATATATAAGTTCACACACAGACACCTGAATATACACACTAATACATACAGAAGCCAGCACTTAGAAGCTCAGCTCCCCAGCCACCTTCATATACAGGGTCGCAGTTACCCGCATGTACAAGCTCAGATGCGCAGACCCCTGCAAGTACAGGGATCACACACACACATCTACATACAAGCTTAGACAGACAGACAGACAGACACCTGCATTTGTAGGATCACACGCACAGATGCCTGTATTTCCAGCTGTCTCGAGTTCACACCTGCAGTAGCGTGTGCACATATACACTCCCACATGTGCATGATCACACAGGCACTTGTTTACTCTTTCGTGGGATGTGGGTGTTGCTGGTAAGATCAGTTGTTCCCTGACCCTAATTGCCCAAGACCAGTGTGGCTTGCTCAGCCCTTCCTGAGGGCAGTTGGGAGTCAACTGCATACTTGTTGATGCATGTTTGTTGATCCACAGTGTGATCTGCTGGTGTGGCAGATAGATGTGACAAGGTGCCTGAGATCCTTGACTACTAGGTGGAGCAGGCTTGAGCTTCACCTGGGGCCGAGTGGAGCTTAGCCATTTCCTCTGGTGTGACTCAACCCCACGTCATTCAGCCCGAGGGAGCAGAGAAACTGAGAGATGAGGTTGGATTGTGGAGAGGAACTCTCGATAATCCCCTAGGGGAAAAGAACGGGCTGGTTTACCGCCTCACTGACAATTCCCTGGCAGCAGCATTGTTGGTGAAGGTGTGGTTTGGACTGGGATGTTGTGTTGTTCTTGTAGACAATGTGTGTGTGTGTAAACATCCATTGCCTCTTCTCTTTTTTTTACTGCAGACTCCTCGGGAATCAGTGGGCACATTTAAATGGCGGCATAGTGGCTCAGTGGTTAGCACAGCTGCTTCACAGCGCCACGGCCCTGGGTTTGATTCCAGCCTCGGGGGACTATCTCTGGAGTTTGCACATTGTCCCCATGTCTGTGTGGGTTTCCTCCCAGGTGTTCCAGTTTCCTCCCACAGTCCAAAGATGTGTGGGTTAGGTGAACTGGCCATGCTAAATTGCCCATTGTGTTCAAGGGTGTGTACATTAGGTGCATTAGTCATGGGAAATGTAAAGTAATAGAATGGGTCTGGGTGGGATAGTCTTCAGAGGGTTGGTGTGGACTTGTTGGGCTGAATGGCCTGTTTCCACACTGTAGGAATTCTATGGTACTATGATAACATGTTGTAACAAGTGCATTTATATAGCACTTCTGATGTACAAAACATTCTAAAATGACTCATGGGAGTGAGTTCCAGAGCTTCGAGCCCAAGCAGCTGAGGGTGAAGGTACCAGTGGTGAAGCAGTTGTAATTGGACATGCGCAAGGTCAGAATTTGAGGAGTGCAGATATTTTGGCAGGTTATGGAGCTGGAGCAGAGATGACTCAGATAGTAAGACAGAGTGAGGAGCAAGGATATGGATTTTGAAATTATGGCGTTGCTTTAATTGGAGTTCAGTGAGCACAGGGATGAGGGGTGACAGCGCTCGGTGCAGGTGAGGATGTAGTGACAGCACATTCTGAAATTCAGAACGAGAGAGGCCAGCTAGGATCCTTGAGAGAACAGTTATCTCCGGAGTTATCCGACTTCTAAGTACCAGAGGTTCCTTATACTTCTATCTCCTCCGTCAGGACATCCCTCAAAAACAACCTTTTGGACCAAGCTATCAGTCACTCGTCCCGATTATATCTTTACGTGGCTTGGCACGGTGGCTCAGTGGTTAGCACTGTTGCTTCACAACGCCAGGGACCCAGGTTCAATTCCTGCCTCACGTGACTGTCTGTGTGGAGTTTGCACATTCTCCCCGTGTCTGCGTGGGTTTCTTCCGGGTGCTCCGGTTTCCTCCCACAGTCCAAAGATGTGAAGGTCAGGTGAATTGGCCGTGGTAAATTGCTCTTGGTGTGAGGTGCATTAGTCAGGGGTAAATGTAGGGGAATGGGTCTGGGTGGGTTGCTCTTCGGAGGGTTGGTGTTGGGCTGAAGGGCCTGTTTCTACACTGGAGGGAATCTAATCTAATCTAAAAAAAATCTGACAATACTTGTGTGTGAAGCATCTCAGAGCCTTCATACATTAAAGGCACTATGTGAATTCAAGTTTTTGTTGGATCTGTTGATGGTGTGAGGTGGAATTACTGTTGAGTAGCAGTCCTGGGGTATAACTGCTAGCTATAGTCTCAGTCTGTCTCTGTGGTGACAAATGCCCACCTCAGAAAAGTGGTCCTGGCCCGGAAACTGAGGAGTGAGTTGTTTTTTTTAATGTTAGTACTGAGCTCTGTGTTTCTATCCAGGAATTCCAATCCCAGCTCCTTCAGAAATGTGGGGTATGGACAGAGGTATATTCAGGACAGAAGGGGAGGGGCTGAGTGGAATCTTGTTGGGGTTGGGAATTTGGGGTCTGGTCAAGGGTTCGGGGGCAGGGGTGTAGGATTGGTGATTTGAGAAGATGTTGGCTTACTAATTACCAGGAGAAAGTGAGGATTGCTGATGGAGGTCAGGGTCAAAATGTGTGGCGCTGGAAAAGGACAGCAGGTCAGGCAACATCTGAGGAGCCAGGAGAGTTGATGTTTCTGATGAAGAGCTTCTGCTCGAAATGTCAATTCTCCTGCTCCTTGGATGCTGCCTGACCTGCTGTGCTTTCCCAGCGCCACACTTTTTGACTTTTAATAGTTATCAGGAGTTACACTTTTCTGTCTGACTTCTGCATTACTATGAGCTTAACAGAAGCAGATCCTTCCAGCTTTTCTGGCATTTAAAGGGGTGCAGGGAAATTACCTGTCAGAATCAGCAGTTTCCTGTGTAATTTCCACAGACTGTGCTGCATCTGGGGTTCCACAGGTCCCAACATGAGACTGCAGTCTGCACAGCTCCAATAACATGGGAATATCCTGGCCCAGCTTATGTTTTTAAACGCATCTCTCCCAGCGGCACAAGATTGTGGTTTAACAGTAGTGGGGGTGGTCTGTTTAACCCTTTCCTTTCCTCAATCAGTCATTACACTGACTGTGGGACAGGCTGGTCTCAGCTGTGTACCACCACTGCCACAGGATATGAACACACCACCTCATTGCCACCCACTGCTCACCTTCCTTCGGATGCCTGGTAACCCGCAGACCCACCTCACGCTCAGAAGAGCAACACCTCTTGTGGAACTGGTTTGATTGGTTCTCGAAGGGAGGACGAGAGCTCAAGTCTTAACGTGTTTCTGCTCAAGAACCACTCCCAAAGACGGCTGCTCGTTTTCCCCATTCCCTGCTGGTTGGTATTACACAACAAGAGCACCGCATTTGTTTAGTGCCTTTTAACATGAGCAAACAGCATCCCATGGTACATAATTAGACACCTAGCCAAAGAGGAAAGCTTTTATTCCTTTAGCACCGCAGGACTTCATGCTGTTGGTTACAGCCAGGACCGTAAGTGTTGTAGCTTTTATTTACTCTTTCAGAAAATGTAGATATTGTGGCTGGGCCAGCATTTATCGCTCTTCTTGAATTGCCTTTGAGAAGGTGGTGATGAGCTGTCTTCTTGAACTGCTGCAGTCCATGTGCTCTATTTAGACCCACGATGCTGTTAGAGAGGGTGTTGCAGGATTTTGACCCAGCAACCCTGAAGGAATGCTGATCAGTTTCCACATGAGGATGGTGATTGGCTCGGTGGGGAGCTTGCAAGTGGTGGTGGTCCCACTGCCCTTACCCCCCCTTCCCCAGATGGTAGTGGGCGTGGGATTTGGAAGGCACTGTCTCAGGATCCCTGGTGAGGAGTTGTAGTGCATCTTGTGGGTGGTACACACCTGATACTGAGCATCAGTGGGGTGTAGGGAGTGAATGCTGAAGAAGGTGGGTGTGTTGTGTGTCACAGGGAGTAGGGGGTGCTGCTTTCTCCTGGATTGTGGGCAGCAGCTTGAGTATTGTTGGAGCTGCACTCATCCAGGCAAGTGGGAACTGTGCCATCCCACTCCTGCCTTCTAGATGATGAATACGCTTTGTGGGTTAGGAGGTGAGTTGCTCAGTGTTCCCAGCCTCTGAGCTGCTCTTGTAGCCATTGTATTTATGTGGCTGTTAGTCCCCAGGCCGGTTGGAGTGGGGGATTCAGTGATGGTTATGCCATTGAATGTCAAGGAGAGATGGTTAGATACTCTCTCTTGACAGAGCCTTTCACTCGTGTGATGCAATTGTTCATTGTCAGTCATCAGCCTGAACCTGGATGTTATCCAGGGCTTGCAGCATATGGACAAGTTGTTGTGATACCTAGGGGCAGAGTGACTTAGTGACTGTTGAATTGTTCTGCTGTGTATCCTGGGTAGCTGTTCAATTTGGAGGCAGCCAATCAGGCCCTCAAACCTGTTCTGCCATTCATTTAGATTTTAAACTGAACTTTGCATTGATACAGTACTTCTTATGACCTTTGATGTCTCTGTTTTACAATTAATTATTTTTTTAAGTGGGAAACACAGCCAGTTTGCTCATAATGAGCTCCCAGACACAACAATATAGCAATGACCAATTAGTTTGTTTTCATGACATTGGCAGCATTTAGATTAGATTAGATTACTTACAGTGTGGAAACAGGCCGTTCAGCCCAACAAGTCCACACCGATCCTCTGAAGAGCAACCCACCCACAGTTTACTGTGGAGAAGCTAGAGAACTTGGGGTAAATAAATAACCACATCTTGAAAAATTGTCCATATTACAGAGGAGGTGGTGCTGGATGTGTTAAAATGCATAAAGGTGGGGAAATCCTTCGGACCTGATCAGGTGCACCATAGAACTCTGTGGGAAGCAAGGGAAGTGATTGCTGGGCCTCTTTGCTGAGATATTTGCACGATTGGTACCTCACAGGTGAGGTACCGGAATGCTCAAGGTTGGCTAATGTGGTGCCTATTTAAGAAAGGTGCCTGTTTAAGGAAAAGCCAAGGAACTATAGACCAATGAGCCTAACATCAGTGGTGGACAATT
>NW_028270160.1:13969120-14072782 GCF_037043375.1 Chiloscyllium plagiosum | reverse complement strand
TCTCTCTCTGTCTCTCTCTCTCTGTCTCTCTCCCCACCACTCACCCACACACCCCCAAAATCCTACAATTGGTATTTCATAAACCCCACAGTCTAGAATGCTCCCTTTAAACCAGTACTTCCCAAACCTCTTCCCACTGTGACCCCCATTTTGAGGCCTGAAAAATTATTGCAACACTTCAGTGAGAACTGAGACAATGGTGACCTGTTATAGAGGAAATACACCTTGATCAGAGCTCCATGGCTGGCTTAGAATGCACAAGCCCAAAATTTCAGCTCTGACTTCACTTGATGCTCCAAGTAACACCACCTCTCAATCTGCCTCTCCTGCTCGAGACACTCATGTTTGGCCAAGCATTTGCTCCGATTTCTTTATCTCCTTTAGCTAACAGTCACATTTTGGGCATTTTCTGTGTCTGTAAAAACACAGATTTTTGATTTTTTGAGAATCTACAGCGTGCTGTCTCAACTAGATTGCTCTACTTATGGAAGTACATTTAGTAACTTTCAAGAAGGATTTAAATCATTGTGGAAGGGAAAGAAATTGTCAACATGAGGGCAAAGAATAGGGGTGAGGCCATGGAATTTGCTACAGCCGCATAAGGTGGACTGAATGGTCTCTTTCTGTGCTGTAGCATTCTATGCAGGTGGACATGGCCAATAAGCTCATCTCTCTGCCCATTATAACCCACCCTGGCATCTGCTGCACATACCCTGCAAGTTAATGTTAGTTTAAATCCAGACCAAAGTAAAGAATCCTGCTCCTCATTGCTTCGGAGTCACACTAGGCATCAACTCCAGAGATGTACTGTATTCTGGGCTCTTATTGCAGCTATATATTTTCTCTTCCACTTTGTTTCACTACTGACATGTCCATACTTAACCTTTAAATAGTGGCATTCACATTTTATAATGTGAAATAGGTTTAAATAGAGAACAGTGATAACAGCATCTTCAGCTTTACGGACTTACTATGTCATCCTTATGTAACTTGTTTAGTCATGGTATTGTACTGCCCTGAAGACTGTGACACTTTGCCTTTTGTTTTAATAGCAAAGACCAATTTGGTTTCAAGTTGTGAAACTGATGGATAGTCTTACCAAAGGCACTTGGCTGTTGAGAGGCTTCCTTTTTAAATTGTGTGTTGATTTCTACTCTACATAACATTTTTTCTGTATTGATAATCATATGGAGTTTTTCCTAGGATATTCCAATGCAGATGAATTTCCTGTGCAATTTTTGTTGCCTTAGTTTTCTTGTGGGGAGCATGACATCCAGTTTGTGCGCAGCAAAATCCTATAAACAGCAATGTGATAATGAACTGGCTCATCTCAGATTTTGGTTGAACGATCAGCATTTACTTGAATATCAGGAAGAACTCCACTACCCATCAAAATAGTGGCTGCATGATCTTTAATGTTGACTGGAGAGGGCACGTGGGTCCTCTGTTTAATGTTTCGTCTGAAACACGTTGCAGAATCACATTTTGGCAAGGGTTGAACTTAAAAGATTATTGTAGAAATGAGAGCCCATTTAAAGAGTCCAGTGTGCTGTTTCTGGATGGCAGCTGGAATTTTGGCTTAATTTCCTGGAAACTTCCTGAGCCCTATCTGAGGTATAGTATTATCGAGATATGCTTTATGTGCTCAGCCTGTGTACATGGCTGCTTTCAAATAACCTTTTGCAATAGTGAGAATATTTTAAGTGAGGGTGAGTAACTGATTACTAAAACCTCTTAAGGTGGTAAATGGACACTTTCTTCCTTTCAGTGGGTGGTCGGAGAGACACTGTTTGGCTCTGAGAGATATCAAAGCCAAGCCAGATTCTATGCTCAGATCTAAATTGACTTAATATGTTTTACACTGTCAGTACAGTAGATTAATGTAGCACAATTGAACAGATCAGGAAAGTTTTTTTTTGAAGACATTTGTAGCTTTGGGTCTTGTTCTTGAATCTGTATGCTTCAGATTTTACACCACCAATGAATTATAGCCGATTGCACAAGGAGCCAAGACTTGTGCTCAGTTATCTTAGATGTTATCAATGCAGATTAGGTTGGTGATATGTTCACTTTAACAAAATAGTGGGGCTGATCAGTTATGTATGTCAGCTTACAAACAAGTAGGTACACATGTAGTCTGGCAAAGATGTGATTAAATGCATGTGAGCAAGACCTCTAGCTGGTTTGGATGAGGCATTCATCTGAAACCCTGTCTGCTAGGGAATGAGGAAGTATGCAAAAGATCCATGCTATCAAGAGAAGAGGACCAGCGGAGCTCTCCCTGGGCCTGGTCAATACTTATTCTTCAATCAACATCACAGAAACAGATTGTAGGATCACTATTACATTGCTGCTTGAGGGAGCTTGCTGCATGCAAATTGGCTGCAACTTTTCATACATTTCAGCAGAGACTGCACTCCAAAGAAAAACTTCAGTGACTGTTAAGTATTTTGGGAGAGGTCCAATGGTCATGGAAAACATGATGAAAGTCCTTTTTTCCTCACTGTTGCTTTGCTGCACTGACCTTGAATCTAATTGAGAAAGATAGAAGTGAGGATTGCAGGTGCTAGACACATCAGAGTTGAAAAATGTGACGCTGGAAAAGCACAGCACATCAGGCAGCATCCAGAGGAGCATGAGAGTCAGCGTTTCGGGCATAAGCCCTTCATCAGGAATGTGGGGGAGGGAAGGGGGCTGAGAGATAAATAGGGTGAGGTGAAGTGAAGGTAGCTGGGAAGACGATAGGTAGATGCAGATGGGGTGGTGATAGGTGAGAAGATAGATGGACAGTTATCTCCCCTCCCCTAATCTCATCCCAGATCCAACCCTCCCACTCTGCTCCCTCTTGTCTTACCTGTCTATCTTCCTTCCCACCTATCTGCTCCCCCCTAGTTCCAATATATCACCATCACCCTCCACCTGCATCTACCTATCGCCTTCCCAGCTACCTTCCCCACTCCTCCCCCACCCTTACTCTCCTATTTATCTCTCAGCCCATTTTCCCCCCCACATTCCTGATGAAGGGGTTATGCTGTTCCTCAGGTGCTCCCTGACCTGCTGTGCTTTTCCAGTGGCACTCTTTTCGACTCGAATTGAGAAAGGACCTCACAGATGCTCTTGATATAAAAGCCAATTTCAGCTGAACAGTGACAGAATAAGGAGTATTGGCTCGAACTGTCACATGTTGAATTTTTCGCTGATATTGTTGACCCACATCTGAAATTCAATTAGGGATTTGGAGAAAATACTGGGATAATTTTATTGTGATATAGTTTTAGGAATGACTGACTCGTCAGTATACCTTGTGATCTGTACTTATTTGAAATAATGAAGAGAAGCTGAGTTTGTTTCAACACCACATTGCTGGTTCGAGACTTGTGTATCGACATATTGGTGATGAGATTTGTCTGTGCGTGAGAGTTGATTCCTTAATGTGAATGTAATAAGCTCATGTTTGTAAAGCAGGCACTTTACCTTGGATGATACCCTGACTTCTGAGCAGAAATCTAACCCTGATTGGGATCAGTGACTCTTGCTCATTTCAGTTTGACCATAAGGATCTACATTCCACATGTGTGTACATAATTGATGCTGAATTAGCAATCCTGAGGCCAGGAGAGTGGCTAGTTCAGAATGGTATCTGAGTCTTTTTCTTTCCTGATAGAATCGAAGCATGCTGGGGCAATGCCGAAGGAAATTTTTAATCTGCTAACCCTGTTACAAAATATGAAGTTTGATCTTAGGTATAGACAATTTTTTTTTTTTATTAACATGTTGAGAGATGTTATTCCATGCCCCTAGCGCAGGTGGGACTTTTGAATCCTGTCCGGAGGTAGGAACATTATCACTGCATTATGAGCTCTAATATAAAATTTATCGACTTATGTTTTATGACAGCAATGGCTATAGTTTTGAATGTGGGCAATCTCTCTGCCAAGAGTTCACTGTGACTATTCCACATGATTTAATTAAGGTAAAATGGTGTAGTAAGGGTTCATGTGAATTCTGGTCAACAGTCAGTTTGGGTGACTTAGTTGCTATGGAGTTGAGGTTGAGGGAGGCTGATCAACTCACTGGGAAAAATGTGTTCACACCCATAGGTGATGCCAAAAATGATTGTGATGTAGAATCTTAGTTTCCAAGTCTCTCAGGTTTAAATCTGTATAAATGGGAAATTTCTGTCCTGTAGTTTAAATCAAATTGGCCATTGAATAATGTTTAGATAATGTTGGTTTTGACATGTTATAATAGGCTTGAAATGTAAAATTTTGTTGTGATCCCTTGAGTCTCTCCCTCGGAATTTAATATTGATTTCTCCTGGAATTGTAACACTAGTTAATCTGCGTGTAACTCATCAAAACTAACACACTGAGTCACTTTGATCTAAAGGTTTGCTTTTTGACTTGTTTAAAACTGTTCAAATATTGACAAGAGTCAAAAGACTAATTCTTTCTTTACATCTGTCTAGAAATTTATAGGTGTTTTTAAACCGAAAAATGAAGAACCATATGGTCACCTGAACCCTAAATGGACCAAGTGGCTACAGAAACTATGCTGTCCATGCTGCTTTGGCAGAGACTGTCTCGTTCTTAATCAGGGCTATCTCTCAGAGGCTGGGGCCAGTCTGGTGGACCAGAAACTGGGACTTAACATAGTACCAAGGACTAAGGTAGGATGCTGGACTCCATGCTTGAAATCCTTTCCCTCTCCCCAAAGCTTGGACCTATGCCTATGACACAACTCCACAGCTGTGGACAGCACTCCAGTGACTGTCTGAGTCTTTAATTGCACAACACCTGGTCCTATCCTTGCTCAGAAAGCTACATGCAACCACTTGAGATCAAATTAACTTCTCTCTCCCTGATCACACTCCACCTGATAAGTATGGAACCTTGAGCAGTGCTGATCTCTACATTTTAGATGCCCCACAGCTATCAGGATGAGCCACTGAATAGACTAAGCAGATGAGCTTGGTGCTGCTTTGTAGAAGGTCAGTACCTGTGGTTCAGGTTGGTTGCTCTTATGTTGTATTGTCAGATGCCCTAGCTGTATCTGGTTGTTAAAAAGCCATGATCAATCATATTATATTGCTGACTTTTGTTTTGTGGATCTGTGTCTATTATCTCCCTGTGGTGAGATAGTTTTGGTCCTGCCTCTGTTGCAAAATAGCATTTCAAAATAATTTCCAACAGGAAGACAAACTGTTGGGCAAGTAACTGTAGTTCAGTGGGGATGGTTTCACTCATCCCTTAAAACAGGGGAGATGTTTTGAAGTGTACAAGCTCTTTTGTTCCAATTTGTTTCATTTTATTTACCTCCACACCAGGTATATTTTCAATCATGTAGATCCTGTTCTCCAGAAATGGCTTTCTAAATTTCTTCTTCCTCCCTCCCTTCAAGATTACTCTTGAACCTCATGTTTTAATCAGTGTCTTTTTAATTTTGCTCCTTTAGATTGGGGTGTCTGTTTTGATTATTTAAGGATGTGATTGTAAATGTTTGTGCATTTTGGGGTTTTTCCTTGCATTTCCGGGCTATTTTGTTTCTGCTAAAGAAAAGGAAGTTGAATATTATACAATTCCAACATGGTGAGTGCAGTGGCTGGATACGTTACACACAGAATCCTGCCTGACTCGAACAGGGGGTGGGACAAAGCAGCAACAATGTGCAATTGATTTACTCTGTAACAATTAGTTTAATATTCCCACCTCTCAAACTCTCCAAAGGTGCAACTTTACTTTATTCCAGGTGGAAGGAGACTTGACGCTCAGCAAAGTAGTATCACCATATTCTGATCATTCAAAGTTTGCAATTAATGTAGGGCATTCCCAAAAATAGGACTGAACTGTGCTAAAATGTATTGAGCTGCACTGAGAGTAAAGGCTGCATTTTTTTCTTAACTCTGTGATTCTCTCTATAGGTGGTCTATTTGGCAAGTGAGACTTTTAACTACAGTGCAATTGATCGGGTGAAATCCAGAGGGAAGAAACTGGCTCTTGAGAAAGTGCCAAAAGTTGGGCAGCGGTTTCACAGGATTGGTTTACCTCCTAAGGTACTAGATACTAATTAATGTCATTTTTTAAAATCCCTTTCTGACCTCATCACCCCACCCCAAACCTCAGTTTGTGGTCACTCGTCCTGATGTCTCCTCCTGTAGCATTATTAATACTTAAGGTAGCTTGGGATTTTTTTTACATTAATGATACAATGTAGATTATATTCAGCTGCTTGCACCATAAGGTCTGAAATTCCTTTTCTAAAATTCTCCACCTCTCTGTTCCTCCTTTAAAAAGATTTTATAACCTGCATAGTTATCCAAATGGTTGGCCAACTCCCCAATATCATCTTATTTGACTCAGAACCACTCACCTCTCTCCACTGCCCACCAAATCCATCCATCCATCTATTTACGATTCCAGAATAGAAAGGCACAGCGTAACAGCTCTACCGCTGTCTTGGCTACTATAACTGAACATAGGACTGGAAACCAAGGGCCGTTTATATTCTGTGTCCTGAGACAGATACAGTTCAGTTACCCTGCTATTATTCTACAAAGAGATGCCGAATTCTTACATTATATTCTGTCTCCAGATTTGCCCGTGTGGAGGTTGGTCCCTGTCAATTACAGCTAATTGGCTTGCGGTGGTGGGAGGTGGAAGCCAAATGATGTAGAAATTTTACAATGTCACAATGACCTACATTTGTTCTGTTTGTTTGGAAGTGGAGAGGGCAGTTTGCTCAGTGTTTTTGGAGAGGGAGTGTGCAGTATTCAGTGGCAAAATTGAGCCTTCTGTCACATGAATGCTGAAGGACATGGTATCTAATGAACTTTGCATCATAAGTAATTGTTAACCATTAAATTAGATTATGGCCTTTTGTATTCATTTTAAGTCCGTTTATATTATTTATTTATCATGTCAGTTGTAACCTTAATGGTTCCATTGAGGGGTTGTGGCCCCCAATGGTGTCTTATTATGAGCATTTGCTCATGATGTTAGTGTTAACAGCACGATATTTGGGCCCTTCTCTTCAAACTCCACAAACTTGCTTCTACCCTTAATCTTATCACATCTACATACCTTTCTATTCCTTCTATGTATCCAACTTCAGTTGAGAGTCTCTGTGATATTCCTGTCAAATTGTGGTAGCAAAGTCTACAGTCTAACCAGTCTTTTCTGGTGAAAATTCTTACGGCCTCTAGTTGTGGTCTCGACTGCAAATAGAAGCATTTTTCATATCTATCATCTTACTCTGTCCAAAGGACAAAGCACAGACTTGTTTAATCTTTTCTGATGAGTGAAAAAGCTCTCAATTTTGTTGTCATTCCAGTAAATTCGTTTTTTGCATTTTCTAATAGATAAAGACAACAAGCTATTGATGTGATCACAAAGTAATTGTCCAGTGTAAATGAGTTAAAATAATGCATGCTTTTCCCCCATACTCCTTTTCAGGTTGGTTCCTTCCAGTTGTTTGTAGAAGGTTATAAAGATGCAGATTACTGGTTGCGGAGGTTTGAAGCAGAGCCCTTGCCTGAAAAAACCAATCGCCAGCTGCAACTGCAATTTGAACGGCTTGTTGTTCTGGACTACATCATCAGGAACACAGGCCAGTATGCATGGCACATTGTCAATTTCCTGTCCTCTTCCAAAGGGGTTAACCCCTTGTTAGAGATGCACTTCCAACAAGGCCACTGACTGCCTTGCTTCTGGCGCTTTGTCTAAGGGCCATTCTTTGTGTGTTTGTATGTGTGCATGTACATGCTAGGCGCAAGTGCCATTGACCGTTTTCTTCCTTGACCATTAGGATATTGGGAACTGCAGTTCCCTTGCAGCACTAGTTTGGACTTCATACATTTACTCCAATGTCTCAAGTCACCCTGAAGTTTTGAGGTCTTGGACATACTTGCAGTTTGAACAGGAGGATTAGTGATATTAGTGGAGTGAGGTCTCCGTTTGACCTGGAAAGCTGGAAGTGCCAGCAGGTTGGCCAGCATCTGCAAAAGAGAGATCAACATTTTTTCGGTGGAACGTTAGAGGCTATTGGATAAGATTCGCAATTTCCCTTAGCTGTTCCGCGATGTCTAGGAAATCGGTGGTGGTCACTTATCCTTGGATTCCTCTTAGAAACTGGGCTCCTGTGCAGATATTAGGCGTGCACTGCTTCTGACAAGGATGCAGCCTTGTCAAACTGCCTTCATTGTATCTTTTGGGCCTTTCGTAACTTGACCCAGAGTAGACATTAAACTCACTGGCCTACACTGGGCGGCTCATTGGTTAGCACTGCTGCATCACGGGACCAGGGTCCCAGGTTCGATTCCAGCCTCTGGCGACTGTCTGTGTGGAGTTTGCACGTTCTCCCCGTGTCTGTGTGGTTTTGCTCCCATAGTCCAAAGATGTGCAGGTCAGGTGAATTGGCCATGCTAAGTTGCCCATAGTGTTAGGTGCATTAGTCAGAGGGAAATGGATCTGGGTGGGCTACTCTTCGGAGGGTCGGTGTGGACTGGTTGGGCTGAAGGGCCCGTTTCCACACTGCACGTAATCTAAATCTATAATTCCTGGGGCATGGTTATTATTTCACCAATTCAATTGTATTTCTTTAGAGTAGTCAGAGTTCCTGCAACTTCATGTGTTGTTTCATTTCAGAATGCTCAAATGTTATCCTCTGGCTTCTGAAGTGTAGTCTTAAGGCTGCATGACTGTTCAATATTGTGAACCTTTTATGATATCCTCTGTTTCCCTTTCCAGGTCAGGTAAATTACTGGTTTCCTTCCAGTAAAGACCAGAGCAAATGCTGTTGAATGTGTTTCAGTAGACGCAGATGATAAGGAGACAAAGATGATTAAGAATAAATCGGTATAAGTTTGTAGCAATGTTCTCCCTAATGAGTTGAACTGAGTTTGTGTGTAAATGTTCAGCTTTAGCCCTGAGAGAGCATGATGTTAAGTATGAGGGAAGTATCTACAAGCTTTCTTGCCAAGTTGCCAAAGAAAAGTCGTCTTTTTTGCATAGCTCAGTGGATAAATTTCAGTCTAATGTACTGAACCAGACAAACCATGGAAGTTCTGGTTCCTGGTTGTTTGATTCTGAGCTGATTGGTTTCGGTATGGGTGAGTTGTTTCAATTGGCATCGTGCTGTACCTTGGGTTTGGGAGAGCAAGGGAACAAAGTGTAAGTTATGGGGGTGTGCAGTTGATAAACAAATGTTTCATCACAAATTCATTCTTTCCACAGATCGAGGTAATGATAATTGGCTGATCAAATACGACTGTCCTATGGATAGTGGCGGCTCAAAGGTGAGCAGAACTGCTTTCCAGCATATTTAGAGCTAGGACTTTTGTCTGTGGAAATATGTTCATTCTACAGAGCCATGCATTAAAGCCATGTTCCTTTTATTGAAGTTATATTTCTATTACTGATGCAAATTTTGATTTTTGGTATTATCCATTAAAGTACTAAAGTACTTTTGGAACCTTTACCTTTGTGAAATTCAAAGAACAGTATCGCACAGAAATAGGCCCTTCGGCCCAACAAGTCTGTGCCGATACATGATTCCTTCTAAACTAAAAACCTTTTGCTTCTTTGCAGTCCATTTATCTCTATCTCTTGCCTATTCATATGTCTGTCAACATGCTCCTTAAATGTTGCTTATGTATCTGCATCTGCCACCTGCTTTGGCAGCACATTCCAGGCACTTGCTTCACTATGCCTTTTTAAAATAAAACTCTAATCAACTTTGTGAGATAGGACCTTCCCCATGCAAAGCCATGCTGCTTATTGCTAATAACTCCTTATTTTCCTAAATGTTAGTAAATCCTATCCTCTAATAGTCTTCTCCAACAGTTTCCCTACCACTGAAGTAAGGCACAGCTGCCTATAATTTCTTAGTTTCACCCTAATGCTCTCCTTGAACAAAAGGACACCGGTGGTTATTTTGCTGTCCTCTGGTACCTCCCCTGTGGCAAATGTAATTCCTCTCTGGCAAATGTAATTCCTCTCTTCAAGAAATGAAATAGGGAAATCCCCGGCAATTACAGACCAGTAAGTCTCACGTCTGTCATCTGCAAGGTGTTAGAAAGGATTCTGAAGGATAGGATTTATCACCATCTGGAAGAGCATGGCTTGATTAAATGCAGTCAACACGGCTTTGAGAGGGGCAGGTCATGCCTCACAAACCATATCGAGTTCTTTTGAGGATGTGACTAGAAAAGTTGATGAGGGTCGAGCTGTGGATGTTGTATATTTGGACTTCAGCAAGGCATTTGATAAGGTTCCCCATGGTAGGCTTATTCAGAAGGTCAGGAGGAATGGGATTCAGGGGAACATAGCTGTCTGGATACAGAATTGGCTGGCCAACAGAAGACAGCAAGTGGTAGTAGAAGGAAAATATTCTACCTGGAAGTCAGTGGTGAGTGGTGTTCCACAGGGCTCTGTCCTTGTGCCTCTATTGTTTGTAATTTTTATTAATGACTTGGATGAGGGGATTGAAGGATGGATCAGCAAGTTTGCAGATGACAGAGGTTGGAGGTGTCGTTGACAATATAGAGGGCTGTTGTAGGCTGCAGCAGGACATTGACAGGATGCAGAGATGGGCTGAGAGGTGGCAGATGGAGTTCAACCTGGATAAATGTGAGGTGATGCATTTTGGAAGGTCGAATCTGAAAGCTGAGTACAGCATTAAGGATAGGATTCTTGGCAGTGTGGAGGAACCGAGGGATGCAGGTACATAGATCCCTTAAAATGGCCACCCAAGTGGACAGGGTTGTTAAGAAAGCATATGGTGTTTTGGCTTTCATTAACAGGGGGATTGAGTTTGAGTCGTGAGATCTTGTTGCAGCTCTATAAAACTTTGGTTAGACCGCACTTGGAATACTGCGTCCAGTTCTGGTCGCCCTATTATAAGAAAGATGTGGGTGCTTTGGAGAGGGTTCAGAGGAGGTTTGCCTGGACTGGAGGGCTTATCTTATGAGGAGAGGTTGACTGAGCTCGGACTTTTTTCATTGGAGAAAAGGAGGAGGAGAGGGGACCTAATTGAGGTATACAAGGTAATGAGAGGCATAGATAGTCGATAGCCAGAGACTATTTCCCAGGGCAGAAATGACTAACACGAGGGATCATAGTTTTAAGCTGGTTGGAAGAAAGTATAGAGGGGATGTCAGAGGCGGGTTCTTTACACAGAGTTGTGAGAGCATGGAATTCGTTGCCAGCAGCAGTTGTGGAGGCAGGGTCTTTGGGGACATTTAAGAGACTGCTGGACATACATATGGTCACAGAAATTTGAGGGTGCATTCATGAGGATCAGTGGTCGGCACAACATCGTGGGCTGAAGGGCCTGTTCTGTGCTGTACTGTTCTATGTTCTATACAAAGATATCATTTAAGGCCCCAGCAATTTCTTTACCTGCCTCCATCAGCATCCTGGGATAGATCCCATCAGGTCCTTGTCTACCTTTTCGAAACACCCAAAATCATCTTTTTCTTTTATTGACATGACCTAGAGTATCAACATAGCCATCGTGTGACTTGCCATCTTGAGACCTGCCATCTCCTTTGTGAATGCTGATGTAAAGTATTTGTGAAGGACCTCACCTGCTTCATCTGGCTCCGGCATAAATTCCTTCCCTTGACCTTGAATGGACCTACCCTTTCGGCAAAAGTGAGGACTACAGATGCTGGAGATAAGAGTGGAGGGTGTGGTGCTGGAAAAGCGCAACAGGTCAGGCAGCATCCGAGGAGCAGAAGAGTCGACGTTTTGGGCAAAAGCTCTTCAGGAAGGGCTTTTGCCCGAAATGTCGACTGTTCAAAGACATTTTATGGCCCTTTTTAGCCTTCCTGATTCCTTGTTTGAGTTCTTTAAGCAGGATAAACCAGTGATTGTCATCTATAATTGAAAATAGAGATGGTTAGAGTTGCAAGAAGAAGAAATACCATGCCTTGCATTTCTAAAATAAGGAATGAACTTAACTGAATCTGGAGATCTCCCACAGCCCATCTCTTTGGAACAAACCAGTTTGCTGATCTGTGATCTGTTTTTAGAGCCCTCAGTCTGTTGGGAGCATGTGATGATGCTCTAGCTCCACTACCCTTTAGATCATCACAAAGGTCAAAGATTTAATCAATTTACCCAAATTTTGTCTGAACTTGTGTAAACAGGAAACACTGAACAGGTTTCTGTCCTGAATAATAAACTACTACTTAATACAAATAAATCTGCTCCAACCATAAGGAAACAATTTGAATTCTAAACTCTACATCTCCTTAAACTTGAACAAACTTGTGCAGACAATCAAAGACAGACATAAAAATCGTGCATGTTATGGATGGAGAAAAGAATTTAAGGGAGCATTGTTCATTAGCACCTGTCCACAGGATTCAGTGATGTGTCCATTTGTTTCTTCCAAGACCTTCTGGTCTTTCCATGTGGAGACAGGATATTTGGTACTGTAATTATTCAGTGTCTCAGTCACTTGTCAGAGGCAGCAACTTACAACCAAATGGTGAGTGAGAATAGCTAGCTATCTTCTAATTCTTTGTTATTTGTCTGCAAGGAGATTTTATTTTGAGTCTGGAAGCTTTCTCCTCTAGTGTTAACACACTGGCTCCTGGGCAGTTGAATAGTTTAACATAGATTTATAATCATGCTCTTTACTCCTGACTCTCCCAACTGGTCCCAATCAGCAGGCTTTCTTGAGGCAAAACTGCCCCAAAACGCACATCCCTTGTTCCCATGATTCTTCAGCTTCTCTCCATAACACCCCCAGACCCTCCACCCCCAAACCACTGCTTGAAAAAAGCAACAATGTAAATACAACTCATAATGAACTCAGTGACCTGTTTCAAAACTACAACATCTTATTTCACAGCTTCCTTGATTTAAAGCAGTTTCCTATTCCCATTTTGGTCCACAGTCCAAAAGGAAAATAAAGGGTCTTCTGAAGAAGGGACTGGAGCTGAAAAGTTAACTTTAACTTCGTTCAACAGATGCTGCGACATCTGTTGAGATTTTCCAGCAAATTCTGTTTTCCTTTTACGTTTCGAGCAGCTGCAGTTCTCGCAGTTTTAAAAGGATCTGGTCTTTCCATGTGTTTTCTTACAGGAGAATGACTGGGTTGTGGTGAAAGAGCCTGTTATAAAGATTGCAGCAATAGATAACGGTTTGGCATTCCCTCTGAAGCACCCAGACTCATGGAGAGCCTGTGAGTAAATTTAAATTCAGATATTTTGCAAAGCAGAATTTTCTAAGACTTTTTAAATTCCTGAGTCTTGTGTTTAATTTTTGACTTTGGGTTTTGACCTCCGAGAATGTGGCAAATGGCAACTGATCAGACAGACGTATGAACAGTGAGTTTTGAGAAGATTTGTAGCTCGGGTTGAGATTCTGGATGTAAGTTTACGCGCTGAGCTGGAAGGTTTATTTTCAGACATTTTATCACCGTATTAAGTAACCTCATCAGTGAGTCTCTGGTAAGCACTGGTGGTATGACCTGATTTTTATTTATATGTTTTGGTTTTCCTTATGTTGGTGATTTTTCTCTGGGGTGGTAAATGGGATCTAAGTCAACATGTTTGTTGATTTAGTTCTGGTTGGAGTGCCATTCTTCTAGGAATTCTTGCGCTTGTCCTAGGATGGATCTGTTGTCCCAGTCGAAGTGGTGTCCTTCCTCATCTGTAAATAAAGATACTAGTGAGAGTGGGTCATGTCTTTTTGTGGCTAGTTGATGTTCATGTATCCTAGTGGCTAGTTTTCTGCCTGTTTGTCCAATGTAGTGTTTGTTACAGTCCTTGTACAGTATTTTGTAAATGACATTAGTTTTACTTGTTATCTGTATAGGGTCTTTCAAGTTCATTAGCTGCTGCTTTAGTGTGTTGGTGGGTTTGTGGGCTACCATGATGCCAAGGGGTATGAGTAGTCAGGCAGTCATTTCTAAGGTGTCTTTGATGTAGGGGAGAGTGGATGGGTTAAGACGCATACACCAAACGCCACCAACTTCATCAGCAAGGGCAACATTGTCAAGCTAGTGGACCTAAGCCTTACCACCCACTTCGCCTTCAACAGCAAAACCAACAGAACGCCCATGGGATCTCCAATATCGGGGTTCTTAGCAGAGGCAGTAATGCAGAGACTCTAACAAACAGCTCTGCCAACCATCCAACCCAAACTTTGGGTCCGCTATGAGGATGACACCGTTGTCATCTCTAAATGAAACAAACTAGAGGAAACCTTCAATACCCTTACTGGCTTACAATTCATTAAAGAGGAGGAAAACAACAAGGAACTGCCATTCCTAAAGGTCACAGTAGAGTGATCAGCCAATGGGGAACTTCAAACCAGTGTCTACAGCAATCATCCCAACATCCACAAATGAAACTGCATTAGAACATTATTTCAATGAGCCAACACACACTGCAGCACAGAGGAACCACGAAGCGCAGAATACAGTGTATTCAAAAAGAACAGGTACCCAATGAACACAGTCCACTGATTTCTCAGCAACAAACCCAAACAAGCAGACAAAACATGTCCAAGTACCCTAGCCACTCTCCCCTATATCAAAGACATCTCTGAAATGACTGCCAGACTACTCAGACCCCTTGGCAACATGGTAGCCCACAAACCCACCAACACACTAAAACAGCAGCTAATGAAGTTGAACTTGAAAGACCCTATACAGACGACAAGCAAAACTAATGTAATTTACAAAAAACCTTGCAAGAACTGTAACAAACACTACATTGGACAAACAGGCAGAAAACTAGTCATCGGGATACGTGAACATCAACTAGCCACAAAAAGATATGACCCACTCTCACTAGTATTTTTGCATACAAATGAGGAAGGACAGTACTTCGACTAGGACAACACATCCATCCTAGGACAAGCCAGAGGCACGTGCAAGAGTTCCTAGAAGCATGGCATTCCAACCAGAACACTATCAACAAGCACATTGACCACCCCTGAAGAAAATGAACGGACATGGCATCATCACAGGAAATTACAACAACAACCCAAGGAAATCTAAACACAAATGAAAAGCAGGCCTTACCACCAGTGTTTTACCAGAGGCTCACTGATGATGTTACCTAGTATCGTGATGAAACGTCTGAAAACTAACCTTCCAGCTCAGCGCGCAAACTTGCATCCAGACATATGAACAGTCAAAAAGTGTCAGGTGTGTTCTTGGGGCTTGAATAGAGACTGTTTGAAACTTTTTGTGCAGTGGATTATTACAAAATAAATACATTTATCAGAAGGTGCTGGAGCTGAATGCCAAGAAGCAGGAGGAGCAGTTCTGACAGACATTTTAAAGAAAAATGGATTCTAACAGATCCAGCTAAGCATTTGTACATTATCAGGGCTCACACCTTCAGAACCCTGGAGCTTTATAAACAGACCAGAATCTTGATTGCTTTCCTCTCCTGAACCTCCTGTGTACTATGGACGTAGTGGGCATGTGTTGATTTGGGCTGTTTGAGTATCAACTTTCACATGCCCCAACCACTAAATACAAGAGAATGTTTTCAAGAAATGGGAAGAAGTTTTTTTGGCAATGCTTTTCTTCTTTTGCAGATCCTTTTTACTGGGCCTGGCTGCCTCAAGCGAAGATTCCATTTTCCCAGGAAATTAAGGACCTTGTTCTTCCTAAAATTTCTGACCCGAACTTTGTAAAAGATTTGGAAGAGGACCTTTACGAGCTATTCAAGGTTAGCGATCTGAACACCCATTTCATAATTTACAGACTCTGATTAGGAGGTCCTTGTGAGGCGGAATTGAATGGGCTGCTTTTTGAAAGCTAGCCAGTTTTTATGGCTGAGGAGATAAATTTCAGGAGCTCAGCAACACTCTCTCTCACACTCCTGACTACAATTTTTGCTTTTGCTTTCCGTGCAGTGACACATCCCATAAATGAATTAAACAAAAAGGGGCAATCATTTAGTGACAGTGAAATTTTCAGTACCCATTTGATCTAGGGAAGGTGGAAGTCCTGCAGTATGAATTTATTTGCAGTATTAAAGTGAATGCATATTGTACTTGAGATCAGAGTAAGGATTGGTGGTAGGTGGTGTTGGTAATAAGAAGCACTTCGAGTGATGAATTGAAATGTGTCTCCATTTTGACCACATGCGCAATATATTGCACGATATTGAAAAACGCTATGGTGCAGCCTTGTCAGATATAGAATAGTATCACAATTCCTTGGTATCTCACTTTATAAGTTGGTGGGGTGTGCAAATAAAATGCTGCAGTGTGTGAACACATAGGAAGAGAACAGCTTGTCTATGTTTTGAGTAGCAAAGATAGCACTTTCCTGCTCCTACCGTATCTTCAGTTATTACAGCCCCAATCTCTTGCACTCAGATCACAGCAACAAAGTACAAGAGGGGCTGTTTGCTGTTTTTCACTGGTCCTAAGGCGTAAAAGCTGATAACTGGGTTGGGCGTAGTTTTGTTCCCCATCTAGTCTGTGCTGCATTGATTTATTACCCATGTCATTTGCCATGTTTCCTGGTTGTTGGTTTCTGTCTGCAGCCCTTTCTTACATTGTGTCTTGACAGCAAATGAATTATACAGGCTACAGAGCAGAAACAAACTCTGTCCTCAACTGATTTGCTGTAAAATGGATTGATGTAATCATTGCTGTTATGTGGCTTGTCTGAAGACCTTGAATTCCAACTGGGGGAGGGGCTGCCTCGGCAGTGAATGTTTGTTGAACGTGCAATCTTGTTCATGGCATCAGAGTTAAAGCATTTATTTCTTTCTTTTGCAGAAAGATCCAGGATTTGATCGGGGACAGTTCTACAAACAGATTTCTGTTATGAGAGGGCAGGTGAGCCACTGGGAGTTACTTGTATCCTGGGCTTGCTTGAAAGATGTCTGAAGAAAACACATCATTCCAGTCCCCTCAAAGAATACCAATATAGCAAGGGCTCCTGAAGTGCTCCGGGAGTTTGGGAAGAATGGTGCAAAACCGGAGGTTGGGGTTTGACTGCCTTTTTCTGTTCCGATCAAATGGACCAGTGCAGTTTGACTTTCTTTTTAAAGCCCCATCTAGCCATTCAAAATCAGAAATGTACCTGCTATCTGCAACTAAATTGTCCTGATCACTCTGCATCCTTGTTTTGGGGTTCATCCACCCTGATGACCTTGTTCTTCCTCCTTTTCCCCCCAAAGTAGACCCTCCATTTCTTCCTCTGGATCATGAAGATGATCAGCCCGAGGTGGGAGTTTTGACCTGGCCAGCAAAGTGGTCATGTATTAGTGGGAGGAAGGCTCACCCTTGCTCCTTCCTCAAGTCCTTTCTGAATTGGCTTGTATGGGTGGCATCAGGAACCTTTCTCATGTGCAATAATGAATGGATGGCTTTCAGTGGATGAGAAACTGAAACTGAATCCAGGTGATACCCATTGTGCATCCATTCTCATTTTGTCCAGCTAAAAGGAGGAAGGAGCAGTGCTAGTTTCTTTGCCATTTATAATCAAGAGGCCTGCACTTGTACTCCTGAGAGTGTAGGTTCAAATCCCCACCATAGCTCAGATTTTGAATTCAGTTTATTTAACAAGATTCCGGAAGTTATTTCAACACTCGAGGGAGAATGATTGAAGAGTTTGCTATGAAGAAGGCTTGTGTTTGATAGTGAGGAAGAAAGCTGTAGACTTTAGGAAGCTATTAGTGTAGGACTGCTCAGGTAGGCAGACAAGTGTCAAATAGAATTCAGTCCAGAGAAATGTGAACTGATGCACTTGGAAGCACAACCAAGGCAAAGGAAATCACAATAAATGGAAGGATGCTGAAAAATGTAGAGGAACAAAGGATATTGAAATGCATATCCACATCTCTAAAGGTGGCAGGGTGGTTTACTAAGTCACCTAGGAAAATTTCCTTTGTCAGTTGAAGCCTGGAGTGTAAGAGCAGTGTTACATACAGGTAAGTTAGAACTGTATAAAATGATAATTAGATGGCTACTAAATTAGTGAAGAGTCCTACTCCCAACATTACAGGAAGGATGCGATTACACCAGAGATGGTACAGAGGAGAGATATAAAGATGTTGCCATGATTGGAAAGTTTTAGTAATGAGAAAAGATTGAGTACATCATGGAGAGGGACATAGTTAATTTTCCAAGTCCAGTATGCCTCTTAATCAAAAGCTCCAAAGAAAAGTGATACTGGACTCAACGTTAACATTGTTTCTCTCTCCAGGAGCTAAGGCACCTGAGTTTCTCCAACACTTTGTTTTATTACATTCATCCCTGGCCAATATTCACTGGGAGATTCATCCCATCCTTCTTGTTTGCCCAATCCATTTTTAATACAACTTTGGCGACTTTGTTTCTGTGAATCAAGAACGGCCCTTAAAATGTTCAACTTGGTTCTTCAAACAGTTTCTGTCGGGATGTGCATCAAATTCTTGCATCGCCAGATGTAACTGGTGACATCTGGAATTGAAATTACTATTTTTATATTTAGAATGTTACCATTGCTACACACTCTCAAAATAAAAACAAGGGTATTCGTTATTTGCACAGTCAGCTAACCCTGCTAAAGTAAGCAGTAGACATGCCTCTGAGCTGGAGAATATTAAAGTCAGTCAACCTGCAAGTTTTTTAATTACTCGTTCACATGATGTGTATGTTTTGGTAAGGCGGTCATTTGTTGCCTATCCCAGTTACTTGTGAACTGATTGCCTTGCTTGGCCATTACAGCATACTGTTCAGATTCAATGTCTGCTTTACAGACAAGCAATAAATACTAGCCCAGCTGGTGATGTTCCCATCCTATGAAAGCATTTAACAAAAACACACCCTGTGGATGTGGCATGAGGTATTAGCGTTGTCACTGGATGAGTGATTTGGAACCCTAATTTCACCATACAAGATGGTGAAATCCGAATTCAGTTTTTAAAAAAGGAATTAAAAAATCTAATCTAATGGTGACCATGTGACCACAGTCATCAAAACCCATCTGGTTTGTTAATATCCTTTTGGAAACGAAATCTGCTGTTCTTATCTGGTCTGGCCTATATACAATTCAAAACCATGGCAATATGTTTGTCTCTTAACTTCCCTCTGGGACAATAAGGGGTAGGCAATAAATATTTGCCAACAATACCCATATCCCATGAACAAGTGTGCACCAGACCACACAAGGATAACAGTTTTCCTTCCCTAAAGGGCATCAGTGAACTAGATTGGTCACCTTTACTGAGATTGTTTTTCAATTCTGCACTTATTAATGAATTTTAAATTCCACCAGCTGCAAAAGTGGGATTTGAACTCACGTCGCCTGAAATCTAGCCTGGGGCACTCAACAGTGGCACTGCATCCATTCCCTCCACAACTAATACTCATTGGCAGCAGTGTCTACTATCTAAAAGATGCACTGTGGAAATTCACATAAGATCCTTAGCATCTTCCAAACCCATGACCACTTCCATCAGAAGGACAGCAGCAGCAGATACACAGGAACAGAACCACCTTCAAGTTCCCATTCAAGCCACTCACCATCCTGATTTGGAAATATATTGCCAGTCCTTCACTGCTGGGTCAAAATCCTGGAATTTGCTCCCTAACAGCATTGTGGATCAACCCACAGCACGTGGACTGCAGCATTCAAGAAGGCAGCTTACCTTCTCAAGGGCAACTAGGAACAGGCAACAAATGCTGGCCAGTCAGTGGCACTCTTATCCCACAAATGAATAAATAAAAAATAAATAAAATCCAGTGACTCCCCAAAGTACATGCAATGTGAAGATTATCTGGGACAGGAAGGGATCAGGCTTGGCTAATGCATATCATGATTAAATCTCTCAGTAATGCTTGTGCTGTCTAGGCTTGCTGTGCATGTAGAGACTGGATCAAGTTTGACTCCAATGCCTGTTCCCTTTTGAGCTGCTGAATAGTCTTCCACTGCTCATCTGTCTAATCTAGCACTGGATGTGTAACCATCTGGATTAACTACTGAAACATTGCTAAATGTTCAGCTCATAGCTAGAACAGGAGAGAAAATGTCCTGCTTTAGAATTAGATGTGAAGGCTCATGGCACTTGAGAGCTCCAAGTTTGTCAGGAAAGACCTAAAGAGAGGGCTGAGAGCCAGGAGTGGACATGAGAAGTCATTGGCAGGTAGGATCGGAAAACCCTAAAGCTTTCTATAGGTATATCAGGAATAAAAGAATGACTATAGAAAGATTAGGACCAATCAAGGATAGTAGTGGGAAGTTGTGCTTGGAGTCTGAGGAGATAGGGAAAGTACTAAATGAGCATTTTTTATCAATGTTCACACTGGAAAAAGACAGTGTTGTCCAGGACAATACTGAGATACAGGCTACTAGGCTAGACTGGATTGTTGTTTGCAAGGAGATGGTGTTATCAATTCTGGAAAGTGTGAAAATAGAGCAGTCCCCTGGGCCAGATGGGATTTATCCTAGGAATCTCTGGGAAGCCATGGAGGCGATTGCAGAGCCTTTGACTTGATTTTTGTTGTAATTTGTCTACAGGAGTAGTGCCAGAAGGCTAAAGGATTGCAAGTGTTGTCCCCTTGCTCAAGAAGAGGAGTAGAAACAACCCTTGTAATTATAGACCAGTGAGCCTTACTTCGGTTGTGGGTTAAGTGTTGGAAAAGGTTATAAGAGATAAGATTTATAATGGAGAGAAGGAATAAGTTGATAGTCAACACGGTTTTGTGAAGGGTTAGGTCATGCCTCACAAACCTTATTGAGATCTTTGAGAAGGTGACTAAACAGGTGGATGAGGGTAAAGTGGTTGATGTGTATATGGATTTGAGTAAGGCTTTTGATAAGGTTCCCCATGGTGGGCAATTGCACAAAATACAGAGGCATGGGATTGAGGGTGATTTAGCGGATTGGATCAGAAATTGGCTAGCTGAAAGAAGACAGAGGGTGGTGGTTGATGGGAAATATTCATCCTGGAGTTCAGTTATTAATGGGTTACCGCAAGGATCTAATTTGGGGCCACTTTGTCATTTTTATAAATGACCTGGTTAAGGGCATAGAAGGATGGGTTAGTAAATTTGCAGATGACACTAAGATCATTGGAGTTATGGATAGTGCTGAAGGATGTTGCAGGTTACAGAGGGACATTGATAAGCTGCAGAGTTGGGCCGAGAGGTGTCAAATAGAGTTTAATGCAGAAAAGTGAGAAGTAATTCACTTTGGAAGGATCAACAGGAATGCAGAGTACTCGGCTAATGGTAAGATTCTTGGCAGTGTGGATGAGCAGAGAGATCTGTGTGCATGTACGTAGATCCCAGGCTTTATAGGGTTATTAAGAAGGCATACAGTGGGTTAGCTTTTATTGGTAGAGGGATTGAGTTTTGAAGCCATGAGGTCATGCTGCAGCCTGTACAAAACTTCGGTGCAGTATTGCATACGGTTCTGGTCACTGCATTATTGGAAGGATGTGGAAGCTTTGGAAAGGGTTCAGAGGAGATTTACTAGGACATTGCCTGGTATGGAGGGTAGGTCTTCCGAGGAAAGGCTGAGGGACTTGAGACTGTTATCATTAGATAAGGTGGCTGAGAGGTGACTTAAGAGACGTAAGATAATCAGAGTTGGGGTGGACAGTGAGAGCCTTTTTACTCTGGCGGTGGCTAGCATGAAGGGACATAGTTTTAAATTGAGGGGTGATAGATATAGGACAGATGTCAGGTAGTTTCTTTACTGAGTAGTGGGGGTGTGGAATGCACTTCCTGCAACAGCAGTAGACTTGCCAACTTTAAGGTCATTTAAATGGTCATTGGATAAACGCATGGATGAAAATGGAATAGTGTAGGATAGTTGGGCTTCAGACTGCTTCCATAGGTCAGCTCAACATTGAGGGCTGAAGGGCCTGTACTGTGCCGTAATGTTCTATGGTTTGTGTTTTCTCCCCCTCATTCCCTTAAGGTAGAGGTAACAGACGCTGAATCAACCTGTGAATAAGCTATCTGGTGTCAAATCTAATATTGTAAAATACCTTTGTGCTTTCTCCTTTGTTTCTTATCTCTTTTCTCTCTCTCTCTCCTTCTATAACCGCAACTCTGCCCATCACCTACCCCCTTCCTACCACCCACTTCAACCCTAGATCCTAAATCTCACACAGGCCTTAAAGGATGGGAAGTCGCCTCTGCTGCTCATCCACATCCCGCCCGTCATTGTGGAAACAACTCGAAGCCACCATCGCAGTAACGACTTGTACACACAAAGCTTCCAGAGCAGAAAGCCTTTTTTCACATGGTGGTAGCATACTGGATGCGGAATGAGAACACCACCCCGGTGAACAGCTGGTTGGTTGAATAACCTGATAATCCTGGGCTGCTTTCCCCTCTTCAGGATGAGAACTCAGTAGACTTGTGTCATAGCTGGAGAGAAAGAGAGAAGCCTGCTTCGTGTTTTATCCCACGTGTGATTATTGCACAAGACTTCACTACATCTGTAAGAAATGACGTGCGAGGGGGACTATTCTGGATGATTTGCACTTAATTCCTTCACTTCTTCTCTTCAGTCCCTCCCCCAAACACACTTTCTTATCCCATAATTCCTCCTCCTCCTTCCCCACCCACCCACCCACAATTGTTCATATGTTCACATTGTCAGGCAGGCGTTGGGTTGTCCACCCTCCACTGGACTCTTCATAGCTGCTGCAGCTGAGTTGATGTGTGGTCAGGCTGCCTATACCTGTCTTAAGAATTTGATTTATCTTCCTTTGCACTAAAATGGTTTTGGTTCAAAATGCAGCCAGATACACTTCACTGTGAGCTCTGGTTATGCTGGTCCAGGAATCTCTCGATCTGATCATGTTCTATTCAAGTCTGCTTTGCTGTTTGTGTTTATAAGAGGGAGAGAGAAATGATGTAGAGGACTGCGATGTCAAAAGTGATGATGCTGTACTTGAGAAGAAAATCTCTGGAAGGAGGTATCACTAGCCTCAAGTTTCAGCTTGGGGAAATGGTGAGGGAGATGAAGAAAGATAGGTCTACACTGAGTGCAGTCACTGTTAATGTGAACGCCAGCTGGACCAAAATGTGCTTTGCAACTTATTGAATTGGAACCTTCTGCTTTGAATCTGCAGCATGAATTTACAATTCTATATATAAAAGATTGCAGTTATGGCTGGTACTGAAACACCTTTCCTCCTTCCCCAGCTTCCTTTGATTTCTATGTAGTGTGTTTAGAGGGGACTTGGGGCAGTGGAAAGGGTATGCATGTAAAATGACTGTAAAGCTACATAGCCCAGTTAATTGTCAAGAAGAAATAATCTGCGATGAGAAGCCAATACAGCATGCTTTTTAAAAAAAAAGCCAAAAGAATGGTTAACACATACTTTGCACAAGGTGCAAGTAGATGTCCTCTGTACTCAGTATATCATTCGTCTGTCATTAACCATGGCACCTTGTTGAGACCCACAGGTTGCTCAGTGGATTCAGGTTTGGGCAGCGACTGCATTTCCTCTCCCCTGCTCTTCAGCCTTTACTGCATTTCTTTTTTACTTTTCTCAACTTCACCCAGTTGCACTTCTGTTTTGGACAAATGAGATGAGTCATTTTTAAGCTGGAGAGGAGCAGTATGCTGAACAGGCCATTAACTCCTCTTTCTCCCTCCTCAACCCTCTCCCCAAAACCACCCTGGTTTCCCTGCCTGGCTGCTTTCAAGCTGCCCGTGTGAGAGATGTCTAAAGTCTAGGAGGGATGTTGGGGTGGGGGTGTAACAAAGCAATGGAGATGCAAACTTGAGGTTTTATCAAACTTATGGTGATTGAGAGCTGACCTGTCTTAATATGTTGCTTAAAGTACAAAATTAAATCTTTGACTGTTTTCAGTCCTGGTTAGACTGATTAACTGCAACTTGACTCCATTTGAGAGAAAAGGAGATCAGAGTGGTGGTCATCTTTATAGTGACTGCCCTCCGATCCCCTCTCTGCTTCCTACTATAAGGACTGCTGCTCCTACCCTTACTACAAAGTACATGTGGGCCTTTGCCTTCTCCGGTTCTTGCCTTGAACTGTTTCTACTGAGTTGTGTGGAGGAAGAGATATGGATACTTATTGGCCTCTTGTCACTGATCAATGTCTTGTATTGTAGCAACATGGTGTGTTCCTGCTCATTCTTGAGTTTCATTTGGGAAGTAGGATGCCTTCCAGTCACTGAGCCACAGTGGGTAAGGTGTCTGTCTCATTCAGTGAGTGTAGGTAGGTGTTTCTCCCCGTCACTGAGCCGCAGCGACTTGGGTTCCTCCTGGCCACTGAGGGGTGGGTAAAATTATTGTAATTTGTTCATCCAGAAGCTCATTAAGTAGGACCAATTATCTCTCTCAGTTCGTGGGCAAAATCAAAGCAATTTACTTGTAATCATGTGAATGGTAAGTGAATCTATTTTAACAAAGGCCTCCACTTTGAGCACACAAGGTCACAAAAAGAAAGGAAACTGCAGCGCTGACAAGGATGGCTCTTTTGGGTTTGGTTTTTATTTGATTGTATTAATCAGAAGGCAAGTGAGCTGGGCAGCTGTGTTATCTTGAATGTTGAGTTCTTTTCCCTTTTAAAACATTTAAGACTTTGAGAATATCTTGCAGCTGAGAATGTGCTGGATTTGGGATTTCTTGCTAGTTAACATGTGTACTGAGCTCTGAATTACCTGTTCACTTGCTAGGTGATGGCCTTTATTTACATAAGCCAGATCCTTGTTAAAATCATGCCTTATTTTTAAGCTATTTTGAATCTGTAGTTGCAGCTACAGTATGAACTGAAGGTTTTAACAGCGTGGTGTTCTTGGGTGTTTAAACTTAAGTCCATAAGCATGATATAAATTTATTTTGTTTGTGAATTGTACTTCAGCTGATTCCCCTCTGGACTTTCCAGTACAGGATTAAAAAAAAAACCCAGTGCCTTCACACTCTTATTACTGTACATGCAAACATTAGTGCTAGATGCTGTGGAAGAATGGTTAGAGTTGAAGCCCAGGGTTAGCACATACAACCAGTCTGTCATGGGCATGGTCAGACAATCAATTCTTTCCCCTATCCACCCCTGAAGTTGCTGCCACATGTGTAAGAGGGACTCTGGCTCCAGGCAGGTTTGTCAGAAGCTGCATCTGTATTGTGGATGACTGTATATGGTAAAATACTTGAATGGTTCTTCATTCTGGTCCATTTAGGACTGATTTTAAATCGATTACCCCATGGGTTGTTATTTTCCTTGCAATAGCTGAAGTTGCATTATTATTTAATGGTTTTGAGGTGAGGAGTAGGGTTAGAAAACAATAAAGTTAAGCAAACCTCAAGCGAGTAGTGCGATTTTTTTTTTAATGTTACTTTTGTAATGCATCATTTTTAACAGCTGAGGCTGATATAATTGGGGGGAGGTGATTAAAACCAACCTAGGTTAGAGAGGGCAAAAGCGGTGAATTCCTGCTCCCGATCACTTGAGCAATTGTGGCTACAAAGTATGGAGGTTGGTCTGAATCCTGTTGTGTTCAGACAGTCTAACAACACACTACTTGTGGAAGTGCATAACCATTTGGATCAGATCCTTGAGGTTACAAAAGCCATGTCTTTTGGGGAGAGTGGGTAAAGGGCAATTTCTTATACTATGGGTTCTGTTGAAGCCACATTAAAATTGTCCCTCTTGTGTGGGATTCCCACCCCTCACTGCACCTATTTTACTGAGTGCTGGAGCACAGTGAACTACAATCAGGCATTGCTGGGAATGATCCTTATCACTGTGGTTTAGTGGTTGAGGACCCCTGTGTATTGACTTGTGATTTTGTGGGTTTTCCTTATGGACCCCTCACTGCCCCAACAGAATGTATTTAATAAAGAAATGTGGCCCAATGAATCCGACAGAACAGTCTTGCTGGCAGGAAAGTAGATTTTTAAAATGGCAGATTTTACAAGTGGCATGTTAAATTGTTCTCTGTAATTTAAAAAAAAAATCTCTGCCTGCAGGTCTGCGGCTAACTTAAGAACATTGTGAATTATCAGGCCATTGCACCTTAATAGGTAGGGAGGCACTTTTCCTTCTTTCCCCTTTAGTCGTTGAAACATGGATATAATATTTGATTTCTCTCAAACCCCATGCCACTGACTGCCCCAACCCCCACCCCATCCCTTTCTGCATTCGAGTTGCTCATTCTCTATCGCCCACCTGAGTAGCATACAGAACTGAATGATTATTATGCAGTTACAGAGAAAAGTAATAAGATTTGTTTAAAGCCACATAAATGTGTGCAAGTTGGAATACTTCAGGGCTTTTACACTAACAATGTTAATTATAATAGTCTTTCGTTGCACAAATCTCATTCCAGTCAGAATAATTATTTGCAGATAATGATCTGTAAAAATCCCGTGCACATACTTTTGTTACGCATATAATGACTCACTACCCGACTGAAATTTCTGTTGCAGAAGATTCCAGAGGAATGCAGAATTTTGGGATCCCTTAAGTCACCAGCCCCAATTCACTTGTCAGATGATTCCTTTGAGTTAAATTGCATCTTGCATTCTCCTAGCTAACCACCAACACTGACGGTACATTGCAATAGTTTGAGTCTCGTTGCTTCTTTTGCAGTTTGTAATCTACTTGAACAGCGATGTATTTGAGCTGTTTTTAAAAAGAAAATTCACTGGAACATGAGCTGCTGACGAATTTTATTTGCAATGTGAGAGTAACACTGTCTTAGAATCTGGTGAAGTAAAGTTTAGTTTGCTCTGGATGTAAATGAAAGTATCAAGATAAATCTGATCACTTGATTTGCACTGTTGGTTAACTAAAATTCAAATCCCTATCACAGTCAGTCTTTAATTAACCAGCGACATTTCCTTTTTCTCTCTGCTCTTGCATTCATCAGAAATCTTTCTCTCCTTCAAGCCAGTTTACAGAAATACAAGGTGTAATGTTCTGTATAATGTTTAGGTACTATATGTAAACTTGGAGATGATAGGTGCTTCACAAACTTGGCACAGATGGGGAAAAACAATAGTTTCAGGCAGAGACCTCATCCCAAAATAATCAATTGTTTTCACACTTGAGGGACCTGCACAATACACTGTACTTGTTTCTATCCTATGACTATGATCTGAGTTTAATCCCAAGTTGCACTCATGTTTGAAGACCCAGCTCTTGCCTTTCTATCCCACCTTTGTCAGTCTCCAATCTCTGGTCTCATTCAAATCTCAAGACTGTACTTGCTCCACCTTGATTTCTGGCACGTTATGTTCTTGCCTCCTGGTGTTTTTGTAGCTCCAATCTGAATGGTAAATTGGAAGTGTGTGGAATCCTGTCATAGAATCCTGCCCTTAGAAATCTCATCCATCGACAAAGCTTACCCTCCTTGACCAGTAGCCCTAGTATCACCAAAAAAGTTGCTTACTGAGAGGTCCATCATTGTTGTGCTCTCAAGGTTTTGTTTATAATAACTTTCTTTATTCGTATTCTAACTTTCTCTTCCTTACTACCTCCCACTGTCAGAACAGATTCCTCTGTCGTCAATCCTGGTTGGGCTTGAAACCAAAAAATACCAGTTGTGTAATCCTGAGCTGTACCCACCCAATGTCGACACATGAGTGCAGGTCCTTTAATGAAATGTAAGCATCTTCCTTCTGACTTTGAAGCCAAGATCTGTTCTTCTACCTGAGCAGCATAGGACCCTGGGGCAACAGGCCTTACTTTGTCGGATGGCTGTTGAGGAAGGAAGTTCTCTGGGTCATGCATTACTTTCGGCAGGATTGAATTCTCTCAACTAAGGCAACACTGGTCAGAAAATCCCATTCTGATATGTTGACCAGTGAGAGATCTGTTTCAAGGTGCTCCTGGTGTCTGACCTTCAGTAACACAAGTGGCAAACTAATCTCTAATTTTTCTTTGTCAATGAAACTGTGAACTTTGTACTGCGTGTAGAAGAAAGCATAAGTCATACACATTTGAATAATTATTCACTGAGTGGGGAAACAGTTTACAATACTGTCCTAGCTTTTTTTTTTGCTTTGTATGGACCGATTTCTCTGACTGACAAAGTGTTCCCCATTTAAGCTATAAAGTAGAAAAGAATGTGAGACACTAAACTTGTGACTCCTCCCTGAGGGATGGCCTGAATAGCTTGGAGCCTCTAGATGGTCACAGCTCACACAAATGAACACATTTTCTTCTCCACTTCCTTTGGATGTCTGGAGTCCAGGGGCTCATTTTCAGCACAGTTCTTGATTGTTCTGCATCTCAACATGGTCTTCTTTCATCCAGTTGCTCCTCCTCCTAGTCAATCTCGCTGTTTTCTCTCAGCAGCGGTCCCGACTTGCTTGTGACCAATATCACAGGGTTGAAGCATCTTTCATGGTACCAAGGGAATGGAAGGACAGACTTCTATTCAGCCCCAAACTGCTGCATTCAGTACAAGTAAATACTAATAAATATTCTGCAGGGATATGCCAAGCATGAGCCCTCAGTATAGCACTGCTAGGCTTTATTGGACCATCTACATTACTCATCAGAGGAATTATTAACAAATAATGATTCTGCCAGTTGAAACCTGCTTTTCTTTGCTTGGACATTGACTATAATGTACTGTTCTGATAAAGCACTGTATAATCTGTAATGTATTTAAATATATATATGAAATGAAAATCAAATGATCACTATTTCTGCAATTATAAATCCGCCAAACTCCTGTTTAGCATTCGATAAATTTTCTAATCTGATTGTTTGAGCCCTCTGTTTATTTTCCACTTGTAGAGAACAAGGCGTTTGATATTTCTGGGTGTGTGGACAAGATGAATAGTGATGATGAATGAGAGGTGGGGCTGTCTGGAGCACTGAATGAATGCTATGTTGTTAATATATCGGAGTTGTGTGATGTTACAGCATGTGACAATTGGTTGTTTGAGGGGGAGATCTAGTCTCCTAATCTGGAAGGTTTGCAATGGTGACCAAATAAAACAAGTTATTACACACAGGAAATGAAATAGAACAAAAAAATTATTTGCACATCTCAAGTTTGAATATTTTGAAACACATTGTAAAAATACATTCCCTAAAACCATCCTTTTGTAGTACTCACCATAGAAATCAGGGCCAGCATAGAAACCAGCGGAGCCAGCAACGACTCCAGGTTGCATTTGTGGTAGGCCTTGAGTAAAGACCCTAGTTATCGGCGAGGTGGCAGCAGAGCTGAGGATGTCTGGTTATGGGGCAAGTGTGGGTTCAGCGTGGGACTCTGCGTTTGTGAAGTGGCCCCAGCAGTGAAGGGTTGACTCCTAAAGTGTGGTGAATCCTACGTTTCAAGTGGGGGAGGACACTTTCAGTCGTATCTTTTTACTCATTTTGTTAAACTATTCAAAATGGTGCCAGATAGTGGCAACAGTTGAAGTTTTTCATTGTATTTTACAACCGCGAAATGCTAGTGGCAATAATAAATCCACCCCCCCCACCCACCCATGATGGGCTTACATTATCCTAAAGTAGGTTATGGAGATTTCCTTTGGGGTTATGTCTCAATAGCCATTGGGAGATTAGATTACCTACAGTATGGAAACAGGCCTTTTGGCCCAACAAGTCCACACCGACCCTCCGAAGAGTAACCCACCCAGACCCATTTCCCTTTGACTAATGCACCGAACACTGTGGACAATTTAGCATAGCCAATTCACCTGACCTGCACATCTTTGGACTGTGGGAGGAAATCCACGCAGACACTGGAAGAATGTGCAAACTCCACACGGTCGCCTGAAGCAGGAATCAAATCCAGGTCCCTGGTGCTGTGAGGCAGCAGTGCTAGCCACTGAGCCACCATGCTGCCCCAGATAGAGGGCTAGGTTGGCAGATCATGAAAGATGTAAAAACAGTAACTCATTTAGAGCCAGAGCTTATATTAGGCAGAATTTGTTGGGTGCGTTAATAGGGATTCTTGAATATATAGAAAGTCTGACTAGGGAAGGGGCTGGCCAGGTGATTTTGGGAATTCTATGTTTTAAGATCCTTATGGATAAGGATAAGACTGGTCCTAGGGTAAATGTGCTGAATTTGGGGAAGGCCAGTTTCAACAGTATTTGGCATATACTGGAGAAATTAGATTAGGGGTGACTGTTTGTTTGAGGGTGAGCTCACATCTGATGTGGGTGTCTTTCAAAAGTCAGTTGATCAGTTCAGGACCAGCACGTTCCTGAGAGTCTGACAGATAAGGATGGCAAGGTTTGTGAATCTCTGACGACAAGAGATATTGAAAGTTTTGTTTTCAAAAAGATAAAGCATATGTATGGTTTAGGAAATGGAAATCAGACAAGCCCCTTGAAAAGTGTACAGGGGGCAGGAAAAAGTTTAACCAAAAAGGGGACAATGTCCTTAGTACGTAGGATTAAGGAAAATCCCAAGGCATTTTACATGTATTGTGAACAAGAGAGTAGCTAAGGAAATGATGGATCCACTTGACAATGGGAATTTATGCAAGGAGCCAGAGGAAATGGGTAAGGGTTCGTCATATGATGAATGCTTGAGGGCTGTAGATCTGTGCCACATAGAGTTTGGAAAGATGAGGATCATATTGAGATTAGAGAGGCCTGGATAGAGTGGACATAGAGATGATTCCATTAGTAGGAATGATTGGGAGCCAAGGGCACAGCCAGAGTGAAGGGGTGACTCTTTAGAACTGAAGAATCTCGTCAGGTAGAGGGTTTTGTATCTGTGGAACCTGTTTCCACTGATGCTGTGGAGGCCAAGTCATTGAATGTATTTAAGACAGATAGGAGGGTTCTTGATTAGTAAGGGGATCCAAGGTTACAGGGAGAAGGCAGGTAAATGGGGTAGAGAAGCATTTCAGCCATGATTGAGTCTGCTTCACCATTCAATGAACCAAATGACCTAATTATATTCGCATTGCCTTAATTACTTCACATCAGTATTCAACAAGGAGAAGGATTTGGATGATGGTAAGACCAGGGATGGGTATGCCAGTATTAAGAAGGATATTACTCATGTTTAGGAAAGAATGGATTTATCAGGGATAATCCACATGGCTTTGTGTAGGGGAGGTCTGGTCGTTCATAGGCTGGTCCAGACGGTTAAATCACGTGGAATCCATGGTGAGTTAGTAAATTGGTTACAAAATTGGCTTGGCTATCGAAGACAGCAGGTAGTTATGGAGGGTATTTTTTTGACTGGCAGCTTGTGATCCGTGGTATCAAAAACAGAAATTGCTGGAAGAGCTCAGCAGGTCTGGCAGCATGTGTGGAGAGAAATCAGAGTTAATGTTTCCAGTCGAGTCATCCTTCTTCAGGATTGAGTTAACCCAAAACGTTAACTCTGATTTCTCTCCACAGCTGCTATCAGACCTGCTGACTATTCCAGCAATTTCTGTTTTTGTTTCTGATTTACAGCATCTGCAGTTCTTCCAGTTTTATTTAGTACTGTGATCAATTGTGTTCTGCAAGGATCAGTGCTGGGACCTCTGTAATATATATAAAAGTTCTGGGTGAAAATGTGGGCAGTTCGGAGTAATAAATTTGCAGGCAACATGAAGATTGGCATTAAATAGTAAGGAAGGATGTCAAAGGATGATACTGCAGGATATAGATCAGTTTGAAATTTGGGCAGAGAAATGGCAGATGGGGGCTTATAAAGTAATGAAGGGCATGGATAAGGTAAATAGACAAGGTCTTTTTCCTGGGGTTAGGGGAGTCCAGATCAGAGGGCATAGGTTTAGACTCTGAGAGGAAAAAATTTAGAAGGGACCGAAGGGGCAACTTTTCATGCAGAGGGTGGTACCAGTATGAAATGAGTTGCCAGAGGAAGTGGTGGAGGCTTGTGCTACTGCAATATTTAAAAGGCATCTGGATGGGTATGTGAAGAGGAAAGGTTTAAAGGGATATGGGCCTAGTGCTGGCAAATGGGACTAGAGTAGGTGAGGATATTTGGTCGACTTGGACTGAAGGGTCTGTTTCCGTGCTGTATGTCTCTCCTGACTCTATGACTAAATGTGAGGTGAGGTATTTTGGGAGGTCAATTGCAAGAGGATAGGATAGGATAGAGTAGGTGGCAGGTCCCCTAGAAGTACTGATACACAGAGGGATCTTGAGTGTTAGTCCACAGCTCTCTGCAAGTGAATAAGGTGGTAAAGAATGTATACGGCGTGCTTATCTTAATTGGTCAAGGCACTGAGTATAAAAGTTGGCAAGTCACATTGAAATTGTGTAAAATGTTAGCCACAGTTGGAGTATTGTGTGCAGTTCTGGTAATCACACTATAGGAAGGATGTGG
Organism: Chiloscyllium plagiosum; assembly: GCF_037043375.1. NCBI lineage: Eukaryota > Metazoa > Chordata > Chondrichthyes > Orectolobiformes > Hemiscylliidae > Chiloscyllium > Chiloscyllium plagiosum. The sequence continues at coordinate 14,040,558 of NW_028270160.1, read as the reverse complement.
ATGCTTTGGAGAGGGTGCAAAAGAGGGTTACCAGGATGGTGCCTGGTGGGAGGGGGGGAAAGGGGGATTGCAGCATATTAGCTATCAACAAACACATTGACTTGGACCTGATTTACCACCCCCTGAGAAAAAGAACAGGAAATGACATCACCATGGAAAATGATATCACCACAGGAAATGACATTACTAACCCAAAGGAACCCAAACATATAAATAGAAAGCAGGAATCATCAGCAATGCTTCGTCTGGAGGCTCACTGAAGATGTTGCCTAGTATGGTGACGAAATGTCTGAACATGAACCTTCCAGCTCAGCGACCAAACCTGAGCTACAACTCTTCTCAAAACTCATTAGCATATTAACTATAAGGAGAGGTTGGACAAAATTGGATTGTTTTTGCTAAAGCTTTGGAAGCTGAGAGATAAAGGAGGCATGGATAGTTATAGTCTTTTTCCCAGGATGGAAATGTCTATGACGGGTGAGGGGCATAGGCTTAAGGTGAGAGGGGAAAAGGTTTCAAGGAAATGTGAGTCATAGAGATGTACAGCATGGAAACAGACCCTTTTGGGGCTGTTTTTCCTGGAGTGTCAGAGGCTGAGGGGTGACCTTATAGAGGTTTACAAAATCATGAGGGGCATGGATAGGATAAATAGACAAAGTCTTTTCCCTGGGGTCAGGGAGTCCAGAACTAGAGGGTATAGGTTTAGGGTGAGAGGGGAAAAATATAAACGAGACCTAAGAGGCAACTTTTTCACGCAGAGGGTGGTATGTGTATGGGATGAGCTGCCAGAGGATGCAAGGGTGAGGGTGCAAGGTGCCTGGAATGTGCTGCCAGGGGAGGTGTTAGAAGCAGATGCGATAGTAACATTTTTGAGGTATTTAGACAGGCACATGAACAGGGTAGGCATAGAGGAATACGGTCCATATGCAGGCAGATAGGATTAGTTTTGAATGCCATCATGGACGGTGCAGACTTGATGGCCCAAGGGTCCATTCCTGTGCTGTACTGTTTGGTTTTCTATGTTAGACAACCTAACCAGTGGAGATATTCTCGCTGTTTCTAGTCTGTCCAGCCCCATTAGAATGTTGTTTCAATAAGAACTCCTTTCATTCTTCTAAACTCTAATGAATACAAACCAGTTGAACCAATCTCTCCTTGTACAACAGTCCTGCTATCTCTGGTATTAGCTTAGTGAACCTTCACTGCACTTCCTGTGTCAAATATCTCCTTGTTTGTGTGGGAACGCCAAGATTGCACACAATTCTCCAGGTACTGTCTTACCAGTGGCCTGTATAACTGCAGTGAGACTGCAACGTGACGCGCATTCAGAAATACAATGAAAGCCAACATACGATTTGCTTTCCAAATTCTTGCTGTACCTGATAGATGTAGAGGACACCCAAATCCCTTTGTACATCCACATTTTCCATTGTCATTTAAATAACAATCTGCTTTTCTGTTTTTCACGTTGAAGTCTGCAAGTTAACATTTATCCACATTAGGCTATGTCTGGCATGCTTGACCACATACACAGCTTGTCTCGATCATCTTGAGGTTTTCCACAAAGAACAGTACAGCAAAGGAACAGGCCTTTTGGCCAACCAAGGCTGCGCCGACGCATGATGCCTTTCTAAACTATTAACCTTTAACCTCTAAGGTGTCAATAGGCTGCTATTCCCTGCCTGTTCACGTGTCTGTCAAGATGCCACTTAAATGTTGCTATTGTATCTGCTGCTACCACCTCCTCTGGCAGTGCACTTACCAATTCTGTAACGAAACCTGCCTCCCTCATCTCTTAAACTTAACATCTTTTACCTTGAACATAGGTCCCCAAGCAATTGACATTTCTACCCTGAGAAAAAGACTTTGACTATCCATTCCTCTCATAATCTTGTAAACTTCTGTCAAGTTGCCCCTCATCCTATGACCTTCAAGTTGAAAGCAAACCAAGTTTGTTCAAACTCTTAACTAATACCCTCCAAACCAGGTAACAACCTGGTAAACACTTTCTGTACCTCTACAAAACTTCCACATCCTTCTGGTGACCAAAACTGTACACAATATTCCAAATTTGGCCTTACTGTGAAGTTCTATACAGCTGCAGCATGACTTGCCAATCTATGCCCTAACTGATGAAGGCAAGCATGTCATATACCTTCTTGATCATATTATCCAATTATGTTGCCACTTTCAGGGAACTATGGACCTGTATGCCTAGATTCCTTTGTATGTTATTGCTAATAAGGGTTCTACCATTTACTGAAAATGTGTTGCTGGAAAAGCGCAGCAGGTGAGGCAACATCTAAGGAGCAGGAGAATTGACGTTTCGGGCATGAGCCCTTCTTCAGGAATGAGGAAAGTGTGCCAAGCAGGCTAAGATAAAAGGTAGGGAGGAGGGACTTGGGGGAGGGGCGTTGGAAATGCGATAGGTGGAAGGAGGTTAAGGTGAAGGTGATAGGCCGGAGAGGGGGTGGGGGCGGAGAGGTCAGGAAGAAGATTGCAGGTTAGGAAGGTGGTGCTGAGTTCGAGGGTTGGGACTGAGACAAGGTGGGGTGAGGGGAAATGAGGAAACTGGAGAAATCTGAGTTCATCCCTTGTGGTTGGAGGGTTCCTAGGTGGAAGATGAGGCGCTCTTCCTCCAGCCGTCGTGTTGCTATGGTCTGGCAATGGAGGAGTCCAAGGACCTGCATGTCCTTGGTGGAGTGGGAGGGGGAGTTGGAAGTGTTGAGCCACGGGGTGGTTGGGTTGGTTGGTCCGGGTGTCCCAGAGGTGTTCTCTGAAACGTTCCGCAAGTAGGCGGCCTGTCTCCCCAATATAGAGGAGGCCACATCGGGTGCAGCGGATGCAGTAAATGATGTGTGTGGAAGTGCAGGTGAATTTGTGGCAGATATGGAAGGATCCCTTGAGGCCTTGGAGGGAACTCTTCCTGACCTCTCCGCCCCCACCCCCACTCCGGCCTATCACCCTCACCTTAACCTCCTTCCACCTATCGCATTTTCAACGCCCCTCCCCCAAGTCCCTCCTCCCTACCTTTTATCTTAGCCTGCTTGGCACACCCTCCTCATTCCTGAAGAAGGGCTCATGCCCAAAACATCGATTCTCCTGCTCCTTGGATGCTGCCTGACCTGCTGCACTTTTCCAGCAACACATTTTCAGCTCTGATCTCCAGCATCTGCAGTCCTCACTTTCTCCTAGAAGATTTCTACCATTTACTGTATACCTCCCTCCTACACCCGATCTCCCAAAATGCATCACATTGTATTTGTCTGGATTAAACTCCTTCTGCCCTTTTTCCACACAAGTCTTCAGGCTATCTTTATCCTGCTGTATCTTCTGGCAATTTTCCTCACTATTTGCAGATTCCCCAATCTTTGTGTCATCTGCAAACTTACTAATCAGGCCACCTACATTCTCCTTCAAATCATTTATTTATATTTCAACCAATAGGGGTCCCAGCAAAGATCCCTGTGGAACACCACTGGTCACAGATCTCCAGTCTGAAAAATACCGTTCTGACGCTAATCTGTCTTCTATGACTAAGCCAGTTCTGTATCCAATTTAACAGCGCACCATGGATCCCATGTGACTTTGCCTTTCGTATCAGCCTGCCATGAGGCACCTTGTTAAAGTCTGTACAGACATCTACTGCTCTGTCGTCATCAATCATCTTTGTCACCTTCTCAAAAAACTCAACTTTGTGCGATATGACTTTTCATGCACAAAGTCTATTGCTAATACGTTCACATTTTTTCCAAAGGTAAGTCAATCCTATCCATAAGAATCGTCTCCAATAATTTCCCCTACCACCAAGACAAGACTCACTGGCCTGTAATTTCCTGGATTATCCCTGATGCCTTTCTTAAATGAAGGAGCAATGTTGGCTTTTCTTCTGTTCTCTGGGACCTCTCCTGTGACTAAAGAGGATACAAAGATTTCATACAAGGCCCCAGCAATTTCCTCACCTGCCTCCCTCAGGGTCACATCAGATCCTGCGGGATAGTCTACCTTAATGCTTTTCAAACACGCAGCATCACCTTTTTTTATATTGACATGCCCTAGCATATCAATATGTCCCTCCTGAGACTTACCATCTCCTTTGTGAATATCAATGTAAAATATTCATTAATGACCTCACTCACTTCCTCCAGCTCACATAAATTCCATCCTTTGTCCTTGAGTGGGCTTACCCTTCCCCTAGCTACCCTCTTGCTCCTTATGTGTAAAATATCTTGGAAATTGCCTTAATCCTGTTTGCCAATGACATTTCATGGCCTCTTTTTGCACCCCCAATTCCTTATTGAGTTCTTTCTTGCTATCTTTGTATTCTTCATGGGCTCTGTCTTTCTTCAGTTTTCTAAACTCTGCAAATGCCTCCTTTTTCTTTTTGACTAAGCTATCAATTTCTGTTGTCATCCAAAGTTCACGAATTTTAAAGGAAAATGCTGGTCCTGAACTCTAATCAAATGTCTTTAAAAGATTCCCACGTGCCAGATGTGGATTTATCCTTGAACAGCCACTCCAAGTCTCCATTCCGCAGTCCCTGCCTAGTATTGTGGCAGTTAGCTTTCCCCCAGTTTTACTCGAGGACTACTCTTAGTGTTATCCATAAGTAACTTAGAGTTATGATCACTGTTCCACAAATGCTTCTATCACCTGGCTGCACTCATTTACCAATACCAGCTCTTGTATGGCCCCTACCTTTGGACTATTTACATATTGTTTCAAAATAAATGTCCTGAACACACCTAACTAATTCCTCCCTGCCACTAAGCAAGTCCCAGTCAATATAGGGAAAGTTAAAATCACCCAACATAATAACCCTGCTGTATCTACGTTTTTCCATAATCTGTGCTATCTCCTGCTGGCTGTTGGGAGGCCTGTATTACAATCCCATCAAAGTGTTTGCAGCCTTCCTATTCCTGAGCTCCACCCTTTCACCCTCGCTGGATGAGCCCTTCAAGGTGTCCTTCCTACTTACAGCTGCGATACTCTCCCCTATTTGTAATGCAATTCTCCATCTCTTTCACATCCCTCTAACTCATCTCAAACATTTAAATCCCAGAGTGTTAAACTGCCAGTCTTGCTCCCCCCTCTCAACCAAGTCTCTAATAGCTATGACATCATAGTTATATGTATTAATCCAAGCTCTAAATTCCTTATCTGTCATACTTGCTTTAAGACAAATACATCTCAGTCCTGCCGTGTTCAGTAAGCCTCCTCTGTTTGTTTCTCTTAGTCTTACTGGCCTTAGTCTCTGAATCCTCTTCGCTCATTTTACTTGCTGACCTACTACTCTGGCTCTCACCTCCTTGCCACACTAGTTAAATCATCCTAAGTGGCACTACCAAGCCTTCCTGCCAGGATATTGGGGCCCCACCAGTTAAAGTGCAATCCGTGCTCCCTGTACAGCTCCCACCTGCCCTGGAAGACATCCCAATCACCCTCATACCTGAAGCCCTCCCTCCTACACCATCTCTGTATTTACACCATCTTCCTATTCCTAACCTCAGGTACAGGAAGTAATCCCAAGATTGCAATCCTACAGGTCCTGCATTTCATCTCTCTCTCTCTTTCTCTCTCTCTCTCTGTCATCAGCAAACTTGGAAATATTGCATTTGGTTCCCTCATCCGGGTTATTTATATCCATTGTCATTAGCTGGGGTCTAAGCACTAATCCCTGCAATAAAGCACGAGTCACCACATGCCACCCAGAAAAACACCCATCTGTTCCCACTTCGTTTCCAATCTGTCCTCTAATTGTCAATCCATGCTGTTATGTTAACCCCAATCCTGTGTCCTATAATGCCCGAAACATCGATTCTCCTGTTCCTTGGATGCTGCCTGACCTGGTGCGTTTTTCTAGCAACACATTTTCAGCTCTGATCTCCAGCATCTGCAGTCCTCACTTTCTCCTCCTATAATGTTGGACCTTATCAAGATGTCCCTTTGAATCTAAATACATCGCATACACTGGTTCTCTTTTTATCATTGTGTTGTGCTAGTTACATTCTCATTAAAAATATCCAGTACATTAGTTAAGTGTGATTTGCTTTTCATAAACACATACTGACTCTAGGTAGAAGCAATGACTGCAGATGCTGGAAACCAGATTCTGGATTAGTGGTGCTGGAAGAGCACAGCAGTTTAGGCAGCATCCGAGGAGCAGTAAAATCGACGTTTCGGGCAAAAGCCCTTCATCAGGAATACATACTGACTCTATCTAATCCCATTAATGCTTTCCAACTGTTCTGTTATCATGTCTTTCTCAGACTGTAACATTTTCCCATAGTGATGTTAGGCTAACTGATCTGTAATTTTGTGATTTCTCTACCTCCCGTTTTATATAGTAGGGATCACATTTGCCACCCTCCAATCTTTGTTCCAGAGTCTATAGAATTTTGGAAAATGACCACCAATGCATCCAATATTTCCAGGGCAGCTCCTTTTGGAATTTTTGGATGCAGAGGATCATACCCTTGGGATTTGTCAGGCTTTAATTGACAAGGGCTCTTGTGGTGTAGTGGTAATATTGGAATTTGAATGAAGGAATATAACAGAAGGCTTCCTTTGACTAGGAGGCCTGGGTTCAAGACCCACCTTCTCCAAAGATGTATCATAACATTGTAGGTTACTTAAAGAATATCATTAATTTCACTAGTGCTTTTAAAAATGAATACAGATTTCTTTACATTCTTCCCTCTCATCAGACCCTTGATTCCCTAAATTTTGAGAAGTTATTTGTGTGCTCCTTTGTGTTCTCAATTCTTCTACCATTTCTTTGTTCCCCATTATTATTTCTCCTATTTCTGATGGTGAGGGGCATACCTTTGCTAATCTTCTTCTCTTTGCAGATTTCTATAAGCTTTTACAGTCAGTTTATTGAGTTCCCTGCAAATTTATTCTTGTGCTTTATTTCCCACCCCAGGCCCGCTGCCCAGCTCTTGATCAATCTTTTTGTCCTCTTGCTGAATTCTAAACTGCTCCCTTCTTAGGCTGGCTACTTTTTTGACAATTTTATTTCTCCTCTTTGGAACTAATACAATTGCTAATTTATTTTGTAAGTCATGGTTGAATTACAGTTCCTGTTTTAGTTTTGCATCAGATAGGAATGAATAGTTGTAATTTGTGCATATGTTCCTTAAAATTGAACCATTGCCTATCCACTGCCAACTATTCCAGCAAGGTTCCCCAATTCATCATTGCCAACTTATGTAATTCCCTTTATTTAGATTTCAGATTTAACTTCTTCACCTTAACGAACAGTCCTTTAATTTACAGTTGTTCTGTCCCAATGGACCCCCCCCCCCACCAACAAAAGATTGTTAATTAATCTTTTCTCATTACTCAATGGTAGGTTCCTGGGGAGTGTTGCTGAACAAAGACACCTTGGAGTGGAGATTGAAAGTGACGCACAGGTGTAGAGGGTAGTGAAGAAGGCATTTGGGACACTTGCCTTCATTGGTCAGTGCATTGAGTATTACAGTTGGGATGTTATGTTGCGACTGCACTGGACATCGCTTAGGCCACTTTTGGAATATTGTGTTCAATTCTGGTCTTCCTGCTATAGGAAAGATGCTGTTAAACTTGAAAACGTTCAGCAAAGGTTTACAAGCATGTTGCTTGGGTTGGAAGATTTGAGCTATAGGGAGAGGCTGAATAGGCTGGGGCTGTTTTCCCTGGAGTGTCAAAGGCTGAGGGGTGACCTTATACAGGTTTATAAAATCATGAAGGGCATGGATAGGGTAAATAGGCAAGGTCTTTTTCATAGGGGAGTCCAGAACTAAAGGGCATAGGTTTAGGGTGAGAGGGGGAAGATATGAAAAGAGCCTAACGGACAACGTTTTCATGCAGAGGGTGGTGCATGTATGGAATGAGCTTGTGGAAGAAGTGGTGGAGGCTGGCACAATTACAGCATTTAGAAGGTATCTGAGTGGGTAAAGAAGGGTTTAGAGGGAGATGAACCAAATGCTGGCAAATGAGACTGGATTAATTTAGGATATCTGGTTGGCATGGACGGGTTGGACTGAAGGGTCTGTTTCCATGCTGTACAGTTTTATGACTCTATAATACCCAATGCTCCTTTGTTGGATCCTCCATGCGTTGATCTTAAAATAAATATTGAATTTCCTGTAATGTATACATTATTATTGTTACTTTGGTTTGTCCAATCCATATATAAATTAATGTCACCCATGGTTACTGTTGAATTACTTATTGCATGAGTCCCTAATCTCCTGTTTAATGCCTTTCCATGGGTCTCCACTGTACTGTATTCTAACCCCCACCACTGTCTTATATGTCTTGGTGTTTCTTGACTCTACCCAGACAGACTTTAAAACCATCATGATTGTCTGAGCCAATACTGTGCTGATTTTCTCTTTACTCACCTGTTACCCCAATGGCAAGTAACATTCACACCACATGAATGCCAGGTAATGTTTATTTCCAATAAGAGACAATCTAACTGCCCCCCTATGACATTCAATGGTGTTACCATCACTGAATCCCCCACTATCAACATCCTAAGGATTACCATTGACTAGAAACTCCACTGGACTTGCCAGATAAACACACTGGCTGCAAGAGCAGGTAAGAGGCAAGAAATACAGCAGTGAGTAACTCACCAACTGCTTCCTGAAAGCCTGTCCATCGTCTACATGGCACAAGTCAGGAGTATGATGGAATACTGCCCATTTGTCTGGGTGGACCATCCAGGCCAAAGTAGCCTGCTTTATTGGTACCACGTCAATGAACATCTATTCCTTCCAACACCAACACTCAGTCGCAGTAGTGTGTGCTGTCTACATAATGCTCTGCAGAAATTCATCAAAGATCCTTGGACAACACCTTCCAAACCCATGACTGCTTCCATCTAGAAGGACCAGGGCAGCAGATACATTGCTTGAGTACCATCTGCAAGTTTGCCTCCAAGTCACTCACCATCCTGACATAGAAATATATCATTGTTTCTTCACTGTCGCTGGCTTAAAATTCTGAAATTCCTTCTGAGGGCATTGCAGGTCTACCTACAACATGTGGACTGTCGTGGTTCAAGAAGGCCGTGCACCATCTTCTCAAGGGCAGCGAGGGATGTGCAATAGATACTGGTCAGCAGAAATGCCCATTTCCTCCCTGTGAATAAAAAGAAAAAACTGATCTACATTTCAGTTTAATGTCCTATATTCACTGCTCAGAGTGGTGTGTGCTGGGGAGATCAAACGCAGATTAAATTATCATTTTGCAGTATACATCCCCCCTTCAGTTCATAAATATGACCCCTGTCTCCTTGTGCTTGTTGTATTAATTCTCCTCTCAACCTTGACTTGTGTGTCTTGAAGCTCTTCCATTATTCCTCAGGGTATTCCTCAACACTAGTTTGTTGGACTGTTGTCTGTCCTGTCCTTGCCTTCCTGCTGCGTCTCTCTCAGAAGCCACTAGATGGTGTAGTGGTCACACAGCCAGAAACCTGTTTCAGAAAACACATTCTGGATTAGTGGTGCTGGAAGAGCACAGCAATTCAGGCAGCATCCGAGGACAGGCAAAATCGACGTTTCGGGCAAAAGCCCTTCATCAGGAATAAAGGCAGAGAGCCTGAAGCATGGAGAGATAAGCTAGAGGAGGGTGGGGGTGGGGAGAGAGTAGCATAGAGTACAATAGGTAGGTGGGGAAGGAGATGAAGGTGATAGGTCAGGGAAGAGAGGGTGGAGTGGATAGGTGGAAAAGGAGCTGGGCAGGTCAGACAAGTCCGGACAGGTCGAGTTACTGGAGGTTAGAAACTAGGATGAGGTGGGGGAAGGGGAAATGAGGAAACTGTTGAAATCCACATTGATGCCCTGGGGTTGAAGTGTTCCGAGGCGGAAGATGAGGCGTTCTTCCTCCAGGCGTCTGGTGGTGAGGGAGCGGCGGTGGAGGAGGCCCAGCACCTCCATATCCTCGGCAGAGTGGGAGGGGGAGTTGAAATGTTGAGCCACTGGGCGATTTGGTTGATTGATGCGGGTGTCTCTGAGATGTTCCCTAAAGCGCTCTGCTAGGAGGCGTCCAGTCTCCCCAATGTAGAGGAGACCGCATCGGGAGCAACGGATACAATAGATGATATTAGTGGATGTGCAGGTAAAACTTTGATGGATGTGGAAGGCTCCTTTAGGGCCTTGGATGAGGTGAGGGAGGAGGTGTGGGCACAGGTTTTACAGTTCCTGCGGTGGCAGGGGAAAGTGCCAGGATGGGAGGGTGGGTCGTAGGGGGGCGTGGACCTGACCAGGTAGTCACGGAGGGAACGGTCTTTGCGGAAGGCGGAGAGGGGTGGGGAGGGAAATATATCCCTGGTGGTGGGGTCTGTTTGGAGGTGGCGGAAATGTCGGAGGATGATTTGGTTTATGCGAAGGTTGGTAGGGTGGAAGGTGAGCACCAGGGGCGTTCTGTCCTTGTTGCGGTTGGAGGGGTTGGGTCTGAGGGCGGAAGTGCGGGATGTGGATGAGATGCGTTGGAGGGCATCTTTAACCACGTGGGAAGGGAAATTGCGGTCTCTAATATCATCTATTGTATCCGTTGCTCCTGATGCGGTCTCCTCTACATTGGGGAGACTGGACGCCTCCTAGCAGAGCGCTTTAGGGAACATCTCAGAGACACCCGCATCAATCAACCAAATCGCCCAGTGGCTCACCATTTCAACTCCCCCTCCCACTCTGCCGAGGATATGGAGGTGCTGGGCCTCCTCCACCGCCGCTCCCTCACCACCAGACGCCTGGAGGAAGAACGCCTCATCTTCCACCTCGGAACACTTCAACCCCAGGGCATCAATGTGGATTTCAACAGTTTCCTCATTTCCCCTTCCCCCACCTCATCCTAGTTTCTAACCTCCAGTAACTCGACCTGTCCGGACTTGTCCGACCTGCCCAGCTCCTTTTCCACCTATCCACTCCACCCTCTCTTCCCTGACCTATCACCTTCATCTCCTTCCCCACTGACCTATTGTACTCTATGCTACTCTCTCCCCACCCCCACCCTCCTCTAGCTTATCTCTCCATGCTTCAGGCTCTCTGCCTTTATTCCTGATGAAGGGCTTTTGCCCGAAACGTCGATTTTGCCTGTCCTCGGATGCTGCCTGAATTGCTGTGCTCTTCCAGCACCACTAATCCAGAATCTGGTTTCCAGCATCTGCAGTCATTGTTTTTACCTCAGAAAACACATACTCAGCCTTCGCATGCATTCAGAATCTCTTCTTCAGGAGACTGTTCCCCCTCTATTTCACTGCTCCTAACCCTTAGGGGCTGTGCCAATGCACAGTCTTGACTTATTTTGGAACTAAGCAGGTGTTAGCAGGGAAAGGTTTAACAATTCAAGATGTCAGGTTGTTCAGCTTATTTCCAGAGGACACAGAAGAGTCATTGTTGTGTTCCTGGTGGCCAAAATGCATCATACATTTCCCAATGGCCAGGTGTGGAAGGGGCTTGCTTCCTGATGCCATGTGGGTTCCTTGGGTATCAGCTTGCCACACATCACTCCCCATGGTTACTGATTTGGTGCACCCATCTGAGAACTACAAATGCTTATAACTTGGGCACCAGGGCCATTCATTCAGCCCTTTGAGCCTACCTTGCCCTTCCTCTATATCGCGGTGGTGTTAAAGCTGAAACCTCTTCAACCCTTCAGCTGGGCACAAGTTGGCTGCTGTTTCCTCCATGTTACAAAAGGACTTAATTGGCTGTGAAGTACTGTTGTCATGAAAGGTGCTATCCAAACGCAGGTCTGTATTTCTGATCTGTACCTTTACTCTCTTTGTCTACCTTTGCTCCATCTCCTCCTTACACATCAAAAATCCGTACACCTCAGTCTTGAAAGATCCAGCTGAGTTTTATTGAATTCAATCATGCCTGGGCAAGCATTTATTGCCCATCTCTAGTTGCCCTGGAGAAGATGATGGTGAGCTGCTTTCTTGAACTGCTGCAATCTGTGTGCTAGAGGTAGATTCACTTGGCTATTAGGGAGAAAAAGCCCAGTCTCAGCAGCTTTCTGGGAAGAGGGATTGGGGATGGTGAGTTCCATATTTCTGTGATATTCTTTGTGAAGTGCTTGTTGATATCACCCTTGAATGGCCTGCCTCTAAGTTTAATGTCAATCCCACCCTCACTCCCCTAACCAGTTCTGAGCATCCCTCCACCCCACTACCACTCATCAGCCAGAGAAGATGATTCCTCTTCATCAGTGAATCCTTTAGGCCCGATTTCCTCACCCCTCCCACTTTATAGTCTTTCAGGTTAAATGGTAGTTTACCTCGTTGCTGTTGGCGAATTATTCCCAGAGTCGAAAAGCTGCTATTGTCACCCAAGGGACAAGAATTAAGTAGCTCACAGTGCTAATGATCTCAGAATCAAAGAATTGTTACGTGCACAAAGGGGCCATTCAGCCCATCATGTCTGTATCAGCTCTTAATATGTGCATAATTATCCACTGCCAATTTCCTGCTTTTTTCCTCATAGTCTTGCAATTTATTTCTAGCCAAATAATTGTCCAATACCCTCTTGAATACTCAATTGTCTGACTGTAAATTTTAACAGTTGTGTACTCTACTTATATATTGTCTCCTGTCAGTTAACACACTTGGGTAATAATAGAGAAAGTTTCTGGGATCTATAATTTGGTCAATTCATCTTTTATCTTTCTAATGTTAAATGGAGGTTACTATCAATAGCACGTACTGGAAACAGTGGATGTAACCTGAAGCTTCAGAACAGCTCAGTTTCTGTCCGAGCAGATGTTCAGGAAGAGCCAGACCCTCAATGTTGGTATTTTTTTTCTGCTTACAGACACTGCGTGACCCACTGTACATTTCCGACATGTTCCAGTTCCTACCTCCCTGGGGCAGCTGGTGCTGGGTCTGTCTGAACAACTACCTGCATAGTTACACCTGCTCCCTCAATTCTGCCCCACCCAATCTGTGACCTGTTCTTCAGTTAGGTGTGCAGGTGTGTGGGGGAAATGACACCCATGCACACCACTGACATGCAGCGTGTGTGCACATGTTCACTCTCATATGCACAAAGACTCACTGTGAAAGAGTTAATGGAAAATGAAAGCGCATGCTCTGTGAAGCGAGCAGTAGTTTCACAGCTCAATGGAGAGAGAATTCACAGGAAAAAGGAAAATAAGATTGAAACAAAACTGAATAATGATATTTTAATTTAATGGTTGGCAAAGGGTATGCCAGACTAGAAATCATCCTGAGGTTTGAGCAAACTGCCTACAGAATCTGAGGTCTCAGCCCTTCATAATAATGCACTTCTCTTTACTGTCTCTTATCACACAGACTATACAAATCTCTTTCCTTCTCTATATATCTGCTCCTTCTTTCTCTTCCTCTTAATCACTTTCTCTGTCCTAGTTTGTCTCTCCTTTTGTATGTTATGTATGAATGATGTTTGAACCCAGCTTCTTGCTATTTCTCTGCCCTGTTATTTTTCTCTGTTGTCTTTCTCTATGTTTCCATTTTACTATTTCTTTCTATTTTTGTCTCCCCTTTTCATTTTAAATATCTCCCTTTCTCTTTTTCTTCTTCAGTCTCTCTTGGTTTCTTTCTGTGGTGATTGCACTGACTGTTGTTGTCTGGATCTTTTAATATTCGTGTGTCTGTCGCAGAGCTAATTTATATCAATAAGCAGTTACAGAGCACAGTCAGACTGCAGTCAAAATCCCACCTCCAGCCTGCTCCCCATTCAGCTGGTTATGTTCATTAGCGTGCTTTCCATTTGAGGGAGGGAGATACAAACCATGCTATAGAAAGTGAGATGGAGAGCAAAAGACAGAGGCACGAACACAGATGGGAATGTTGAGTCTGAAGGGAAGAAAGGGAGTAAAAGCAAGGGGCAAGAGAGAAAGAGAGAGAGAGAGATTGACAATCAGAGTGATACAGAGTGAGTCATACAGCATGGAATCAGACTCTTTGGTCCAATGAGTCTGTGCTGATCATGTTCCCAAACCAAGCTCGTCCCACTTATCTGCATTTGGCCCACATCCTTCCAAACCTTTCCTATTCATCCTTTCATATTCATAAATGTTTTTGAAACATTGTAACTGTACCTGCATCCATCACTTCCTCTGGCAGTTTATCCCACATATAAATAACAGACAGAAAACTGTTTAGGATCAATAAAGTAAGAAAGACTGTGGCTAATTCTGACATCAGATCAGCTACCTGTTTCACATACCCCTTGGCTTTTATTTCTGTTAAGTCACGGAGGAGGTGTGCATAGCAAGATTTCACAAAGAGCAATGAAACACATGATCAGATAATGTCCCTAGTTTGGTGATATTCCTCAAAAGATAAATTAAGGAGACCAGAAACAACTCCTTTGCTGTTCAAATCTTTCTCATGTATCTGATCTAATAGTTAGTAGCTGTGTTTTGTGGCCTTGTCACAATTTTGAAGAAGAGCAGAGGAGTCATTACCAATGTCTTGGGTATTCATTCCTCACACAACAGCTCTAAAATGTTTATTTACCTGAGCATCATCATGTTGCTACTTGCAGGATCTTGCCATGTGCAAACTTTGCAGTCACATTTCCTATATTACAGGAGGAACTCAAAAACGGTGCACTTTGGAATAGCCAGATATTGAAAAGGCACCAATTTCTTACAAGTTTCTGATGTTGGATTGATTGTTCATTTTAAATCCAAACCCATGACCACTTCCATCCAGAAAGGGCAGCTAAAGCACGGGGACACCACCCCCTGCAAATTCCCCTCCAAACAACTCATCATCGTGACTTGGAAATATATCACTGTTCCTTCACTGTCACTGGGTCAAAATCCTGGAACTTCCACCCGGACAGCTTGTTTTGTACAATACATGGACTGTAGTAGTTCAAGAAGCTGCCCACCAGCACCTTCTCAAGGGCAACGAGGGGCTGGCAATAAATACCGGCTCAGTCAAGACACACTGCCATCTTGTGAATTAATAAAAATCAAATCAGCAATTGATAAATTTCTGTTAACTGTAAGGTATTAAGCAATATGGGGGTCAGGTTAAGTAAATTAAGTTAGGTCATCAATCAGCCATTATCACATTGAATGGCGGTGGGGCTAGCATGAGGGGCTGAAGGGCCACCTCTTGTTCCTTAATTAATTTCTCACTCATGACGAGAGAATTCTGTTTCAAAGTAACAGGGCCGAAGAGGTTTCTATCGAAGAGTGTAGTGCTGGAAAAGCACAGCAGATCAGCCAGCTTCTGAGGAGCAGGAGAATTGACGTTTCAGGCATAAGCCCATCATCAGAAGTTTCTGCATCAGTTTGCAGCACTTGGCAATGGTCAGGGCAAAGTAAAGTAAAAAAAAGCTGACAGGATCTGAATGTTGGAAGCTTCTCACTGACTTCACTGTGTCACAGGGACTAACCCCAATCTACTACGAGGCTTAGAGAGTCACTCAGCCAGGAGAAAATGCAGCAATGCAGAAGGAAGGGATGGTGAGATTGCCTCGCTGGGGGAGGTAGGGCACCAGGAAATCTTAACAATGGCATCTGGCTCATATTGATTTTGGCACATGGCATTCGTCCTGGTGCTTCCAGGACAGTTGGCGAATCAACTCTGACAGGTGTTCACTGGTACCCCTCCCCCAAGAACCATCAGACAGAGGAGCAGAGATAGATCATGCAGACTGTTGAGGATCTCCGTCATTCAGTCATATCTGATTGGATCATCTTCAACTCAGGGTGGTGACCCTCAGATTAAACCACCACCAGGTGCCTTTCTCCAATGTGGACTGGTAAGAATGGGACAACTTTACTTTTTAAACCAATCCCCTGCCTTGTCTCCATACGAACTAAAAATCAGTCTTTGTCAGTTTTGAACTTATTTAACGACACAGCCCAGTTTAGTTCAGGGTGGGAGAGTGTTGCTGCTTTTTGGAAACATACCGAGTTGCAACAATGTCCAGCTGGAGGAGCGAAGAGTGCAGACACTGAGGCTGGAGGCTGGTGGAGAGAGTCTCAAGGCTTCTCAGGTGGCCATGAATCTGAAAAACTTCAACAATCTTCTCTGCGCCTTCACAGAAGCTGTAATATTCTACCCTGCACTCAGTTCTGTTACCCTGATGTAATATTGTACCCTGCACTTTGTTCTGTTATCCTGATGTAATATTTTAGCCTGCGCTCTGTTCTGTTACCCTGATGTAATATTATACCCTGCGCTCTGTTCTGTTATCCTGATGTAATATTGTACCCTGCACTCTGTTCTGTTACCCTGATGTAATATTGTACCCTGCGCTCTGTTCTGTTATCCTGATGTAATATTGTACCCTGCACTCTGTTCTGTTACCCTGATGTAATATTGTACCCTGCGCTCTGTTCTGTTATCCTGATGTAATATTGTACCCAGCACTCTGTTCTGTTATCCTGATGTAATATTGTACCCAGTGCTCGGTTCGGTTACCCTGAAGTAATATTGTGCTCTGCATTCTGTCCTGTTACCCTGATGTAATATTGTACCCTGCGCTCTATTCTGTTATCTTGATGTAATATTGTACCCTGCGCTCTTTTCTGTTATCCTAATGTAATATTGTACCCTGCACTCTGTTCTGTTATCCTGATGTAATATTGTACCCTGCGCTCTGTTCTGTTACCCTGATGTAATATTGTACACTGCGCTCTGTTCTGTTACCCTGATGTAATATTGTACTCTGCACTCTGTTCTGTTATCCTGATGTAATATTGTACCCTGCGCTCTGTTCTGTTACCCTGATGTAATATTGTACCCTGCACTCTGTTCTGTAACCCTGATGTAATATTTTGCCCTGCATTCTGTCCTGTTATCCTGATGTAATATTGTACCCTGCACTCTGTTCTGTAACCCTGATGTAATATTGTGCCCTGCATTCTGTCCTGTTACCCTGATGTAACATTATGCCCTGCACTCTGTTCTGTTAGCTTGAAGTAATATTGTACCCTGCGCTCTTTTCTGTTAAATTGATGTAATATTGCACCCTGCACTCTGTGCTGTTACCCTGATGGAATATTGTACTCTGCACTCTGTTCTGTTACCCTGATGTAATATTATGCCCTGCACTCTGTTCTGTTAGCTTGAAGTACTATTGTACCCTGCGCTCTTATCTGTTAAATTGATGTAATATTGTACCCTGCACTCTGTGCTGTTACCCTGATGTAATATTGTACCCTGCACTCTATTCTGTTTCCTGATGTAATATTGTACCCAGTGCTTGGTTCTGTTACCCTGGTGTAATATTGTACACTGCGCTCTGTTCTGTTATCCTGATGTAATATTGTACCCTGCACTCTGTTATGTTATCGTGATGTAATATTGTACCCTGCACTCTGTTCTGTTATACTGACGTAATATTGTCCGCTGCACTACGTTCTGTTATCCTGATGTAATATTGTACCCTGCACTCTGTTCTGTTACCCTGATGTAATAATGTACCCTGCGCTCTGTTCTGTTACTCTGATGTAATATTGTACCCTGCACTCTGTTATGTTATCGTGATGTAATATTGTACCCTGCACTCTGTTCTGTTATCCTGACGTAATATTGTCTGCTGCACTACGTTCTGTTATCCTGATGTAATATTGTACCCTGCACTCTGTTCTGTTACCCTGATGTAATAATGTACCCTGCGCTCTGTTCTGTTATCTTGATGTAATATTGTACCCTGCACTCTGTTCTGTTACCCTGATGTAATATTGTACCCTGCACTCTGTTCCATTTTCCTGATGTATTATTGTACCCTGCACTCTGTTCTGTTACCCTGATGTAATATTGTACACTGCGCTCTGTTCTGTTACCCTGATGTAATATTGTACTCTGCACTCTGTTCTGTTATCCTAATATAATATCGTACCCTGCATCTGTTCTGTTATCCTGATATATTATCATACCCTGCATCTGTTCTGTTACCCTGATGTAATATTGTACCCTGCACTCTGTTCTGTTACACTGATGTAATATTGTACCCTGCACTCTATTCTGATATCCTGATGTAATGTTGTACCCAGTGCTCGGTTCTGTTACCCTGTTGTAATATTGTACCCTGCACTCTGTTCTGTTATCCTGATGTAATATTGTACCCAGTGCTCGGTTCTGTTACCCTGAAGTAATATTGTGCTCTGCATTCTGTCCTGTTATCCTGATGTAAAATTGTACCCAGCACTCTGTTCTGTTACCCTGATGTAATATTGTACTCTGCACTCTGGTCTGTTACCCTGATGTAATATTGTACCCTGCGCTCTGTTCTGATACCCTGATGTAATATTGTACCCTGCGCTCTGTTCTGTTACCCTGATGTAATATTGTATCCTGCGCCCTGTTCTGTTATCTTGATGTAATATTGTACCCTGCACTCTGTTCTGTTACCCTGATGTAATATTGTACCCTGCGCTCTGTTCTGTTACCCTGATGTAATATTGTACCCGGGCGCTCTGTTCTGTTACCCTGATATAATATTGTACCCTGCGCTCTGTTCTGTTATCTTGATGTAATATTGTAACCTGCACTCTGTTCTGTTATCTTGATGTAATATTGTACCCTGCACTCTGTTCGGTTACCCTGATGTTATATTGTACCCTGCGCTCTGTTCTGTTACCCTGATGTAATATTGTGCCCTGCGCTCTGTTCTGTGATCCCGACGTAATATTGTACCCTGCACACTGTTCTGTTACCCTGATGTAATATTGTACCCTGCGCTCTGTTCTGTTATCCTGATGTTATATTGTACCCTGCACTCTGTTCTGTTATCTTGATGTAATATTGTACACTGCACTCTGTTCAGTTACCCTGATGTAATATTGGACACTGCGCTCTGTTCTGTTACCCTGATGTAATATTATATCCTGCACTCTGTTCTGTTGCCCTGATGTAATATTTTACCCTGCACTCTGTTCTGTTATCCTGATGTAATATTGTACCCTGCGCTCTGTTCTGTTATCCTGATGTTATATTGTACCCTGCGCTCTGTTCTGTTATCTTGATGTAATATTGTACACTGCACTCTGTTCAGTTACCCTGATGTAATATTGTACTCTGCACTCTGTTCTGTTATCCTGATGTAATATTGTACCCTGCACTCTGTTCTGTTATCCTGATGTAATATTGTACCCTGCGCTCTGTTCTGTTATCCTGATGTTATATTGTACCCTGCGCTCTGTTCTGTTATCTTGATGTAATATTGTACACTGCACTCTGTTCAGTTACCCTGATGTAATATTGTACTCTGCACTCTGTTCTGTTATCCTGATGTAATATTGTACTCTGCACTCTGTTCTGTTACCCTGATGTAATATTATATCCTGCACTCTGTTCTGTTGCCCTGATGTAATATTTTACCCTGCACTCTGTTCTGTTATCCTGATGTAATATTGTACCCTGCGCTCTGTTCTGTTATCCTGATGTTATATTGTACCCTGCGCTCTGTTCTGTTATCTTGATGTAATATTGTACACTGCGCTCTGTTCTGTTACACTGATGTAATATTGTACGCTGCATGCTGTTCTGTTACCCTGATGTAATATTGTACCCTGCACTCTGTTCTGTTATCCTGATGTAATATTGTACCCTGCACTCTGTTCAGTTACCCTGATGTAATATTGGACACTGCGCTCTGTTCTGTTACCCTGATGTAATATTGTACCCTGCACTCTGTTCTGTTATCCTGATGTAATATTGTACCCTGCACTCTGTTCAGTTACCCTGATGTAATATTGGACACTGCGCTCTGTTCTGTTACACTGATGTAATATTGTACGCTGCATGCTGTTCTGTTACCCTGATGTAATATTGTACCCTGCACTCTGTTCTGTTATCCTGATGTAATATTGTACCCTGCACTCTGTTCTGTTACCCTGATGTAATATTGGACACTGCGCTCTGTTCTGTTACCCTGATGTAATATTTTACCCTGCACTCTGTTCTGTTACCCTGATGTAATATTATACCCTGCGCTCTATTCTGTTATCCTGATGTAATATTGTACTCTGCACTGTGTTCTGTTACCCTGATGTTATATTGTACCCTGCACTCTGTTCTGTTATCTTGATGTAATATTGTACACTGCACTCTGTTCAGTTACCCTGATGTAATATTGTACACTGCGCTCTGTTCTGTTACCCTGATGTAATATTGTACCCTGCACTCTATTCTGTTACCCTGATGTAATATTGTACCCTGCAGTCTGTTCTGTTATCCTGATGTAATATTGTACCCAGTGCTCGGTTCTGTTATCCTGATGTAATATTGTACCCTGCACTCTATTCTGTTACCCTGATGTAATATTGTACGCTGCGTTCTGTTCTGTTATCCTGATGTAATATTGTACCCTGCACTCTGTTCTGTTATCCTGATGTAATATTGTACCCTGCACTCTGTTCAGTTACCCTGATGTAATATTGTACCCTGCACTCTGTTCTATTACCCTGATGTAATATTATACCTTGCGCTCTATTCTGTTATCCTGATGTAATATTGTACCCTGCACTGTGTTCTGTTACCCTGATGTTATATTGTACCCTGCACTCTGTTCTGTTATCTTGATGTAATATTGTACACTGCACTCTGTTCAGTTACCCTGATGTAATATTGTACCCTGCACTCTGTTCTGTTATCCTGATGTAATATTGTACCCTGCGCTCTATTCTGTTACCCTGATGTAATATTGTCCCCTGCACTCTGTTCTGTTATCCTGATGTAACATTGTACCCAGTGCTCGGTTCTGTTACCCTGATGTAAGCTTGTACCCTGCGCTCTGTTCTGTTATCCTGATGTAATATTGTACCCAGTGCTCGGTTCTGTTACTCTGATGTAATATTGTGCCCTGCATTCTGTTCTGTTATCATGATGTAATATTGTACCCTGCACAGCGTTCTGTTAACCTGATATAATATCGAACCCTGCATCTGTTCTGTTACCCTGACGTTATATTGTACACAGCGCTCTGTTCTGTTACCCTGATGTAATATTGTACACTGCGCTCTGTTTTGTGACCCTGATGTAATAATGTACCCTGCGCTCTGTTCTGTTACCCTGATGTAATAATGTACCCTGCACTCTGTTCTGTTATCTTGAAGTAATATTGTACCCTGCGGTCTTTTCTGTTATCCTTATGTAATATTGTACCCTGCACTCGGTTCTGTTACCCTGATGTAATATTCTACCCAGTGCTCGGGTCTGTTACCCTGATGTAATATTGTTCCCTGCACTCTATTCTGTTATCCTGATGTAATATTGTCCGCTGCACTCTGTTCTGTTATCCTGATGTAATATTGTACCCTGCACTCTGTTCTGTTACCCTGATGTAATAATGTACCCTGCGCTCTGTTCTGTTACCCTGATTAAATATTGTGACCTGCGCTCTGTCCTGTTACCCTAATGTAATATTGTACCCTGCACTCTGTTCTGTTAATCCTGATGTAATATTGTACTCTGCACTCTGTTCTGTTATCCTGATGTAATATTGTATTCTGCACTTTGTTCTGTTATCCTGATGTAATATTGTGCTCTGCACTATGTTCTGTTATCCTGATGTAATATTGTACCCTGCACTCTGTTCTGTTCATCCTGATGTAATATTGTACTCTGCACTGTGTTCTGTTATCCTGATGTAATATTGTACCCTGCACTCTGTTCTGTTAATCATGTTGTAATATTGTACCCTGCACTCTGTTCTGTTCATCCTGATGTAATATTGTACCCTGCGCTCTGTCCTGTTATCCTGATGTAATATTGTACCCTGCACTCTGTTCTGTTACCCTGATGCAATATTGGGCCCTGCACTCTATTCTGTTATCCTGATGTAATATTGTCCGCTGCACTCTGTTCTGTTATCCTGATGTAATATTGTACCCTGCACGCTGTTCTGTTACCCTGATGTAATAATGTACCCTGCGCTCTGTTTTGTTACCCTGATGTAATATTGTACCCTGCACTCTGTTCTGTTATCTTGATGTAGTATTGTACCCTGCACTCTGTCCTGTTACCCTGATGTAATATTGTACCCTGCACACTGTTCTGTTATCCTGATGTAATATTGTACCCTGCAGTCTGTTCTGTTATCCTGATGTAATATTGTACCCTGCACTGTGTTCTGTTAATCCTGATGTAATATTGTACACTGCACTGTGTTCTGTTATCCTGATGTAACATTGTACCCTGCACTCTGTTCTGTTAATCCTGATGTAATATTGTATTCTGCACTTTGTTCTGTTATCCTGATGTAATATTGTACCCTGCACTCTGTTCAGTTACCCTGATGTAATATTGTACCCTGCACTCTGTTCTATTACCCTGATGTAATATTATACCTTGCGCTCTATTCTGTTATCCTGATGTAATATTGTACCCTGCACTGTGTTCTGTTACCCTGATGTTATATTGTACCCTGCACTCTGTTCTGTTATCTTGATGTAATATTGTACACTGCACTCTGTTCAGTTACCCTGATGTAATATTGTACCCTGCACTCTGTTCTGTTATCCTGATGTAATATTGTACCCTGCGCTCTATTCTGTTACCCTGATGTAATATTGTCCCCTGCACTCTGTTCTGTTATCCTGATGTAACATTGTACCCAGTGCTCGGTTCTGTTACCCTGATGTAAGCTTGTACCCTGCGCTCTGTTCTGTTATCCTGATGTAATATTGTACCCAGTGCTCGGTTCTGTTACTCTGATGTAATATTGTGCCCTGCATTCTGTTCTGTTATCATGATGTAATATTGTACCCTGCACAGCGTTCTGTTAACCTGATATAATATCGAACCCTGCATCTGTTCTGTTACCCTGACGTTATATTGTACACAGCGCTCTGTTCTGTTACCCTGATGTAATATTGTACACTGCGCTCTGTTTTGTGACCCTGATGTAATAATGTACCCTGCGCTCTGTTCTGTTACCCTGATGTAATAATGTACCCTGCACTCTGTTCTGTTATCTTGAAGTAATATTGTACCCTGCGGTCTTTTCTGTTATCCTTCTGTTATCCTTATGTAATATTGTACCCTGCACTCGGGTCTGTTACCCTGATGTAATATTGTTCCCTGCACTCTATTCTGTTATCCTGATGTAATATTGTCCGCTGCACTCTGTTCTGTTATCCTGATGTAATATTGTACCCTGCACTCTGTTCTGTTACCCTGATGTAATAATGTACCCTGCGCTCTGTTCTGTTACCCTGATTAAATATTGTGACCTGCGCTCTGTCCTGTTACCCTAATGTAATATTGTACCCTGCACTCTGTTCTGTTAATCCTGATGTAATATTGTACTCTGCACTCTGTTCTGTTATCCTGATGTAATATTGTATTCTGCACTTTGTTCTGTTATCCTGATGTAATATTGTGCTCTGCACTATGTTCTGTTATCCTGATGTAATATTGTACCCTGCACTCTGTTCTGTTCATCCTGATGTAATATTGTACTCTGCACTGTGTTCTGTTATCCTGATGTAATATTGTACCCTGCACTCTGTTCTGTTAATCATGTTGTAATATTGTACCCTGCACTCTGTTCTGTTCATCCTGATGTAATATTGTACCCTGCGCTCTGTCCTGTTATCCTGATGTAATATTGTACCCTGCACTCTGTTCTGTTACCCTGATGCAATATTGGGCCCTGCACTCTATTCTGTTATCCTGATGTAATATTGTCCGCTGCACTCTGTTCTGTTATCCTGATGTAATATTGTACCCTGCACGCTGTTCTGTTACCCTGATGTAATAATGTACCCTGCGCTCTGTTTTGTTACCCTGATGTAATATTGTACCCTGCACTCTGTTCTGTTATCTTGATGTAGTATTGTACCCTGCACTCTGTCCTGTTACCCTGATGTAATATTGTACCCTGCACACTGTTCTGTTATCCTGATGTAATATTGTACCCTGCAGTCTGTTCTGTTATCCTGATGTAATATTGTACCCTGCACTGTGTTCTGTTAATCCTGATGTAATATTGTACACTGCACTGTGTTCTGTTATCCTGATGTAACATTGTACCCTGCACTCTGTTCTGTTAATCCTGATGTAATATTGTATTCTGCACTTTGTTCTGTTATCCTGATGTAATATTGTACCCTGCACTCTGTTCTGTTACCCTGATGTAATATTGTGCCCAATGCTCGGTTCTGTTACCCTGATGTAATATTGTACCCTGCACTCTGTTCTGTTAATCCTGATGTAATATTGTACCCAGCACTCTGTCCTGTTACCCTGATGTTATATTGTACCCTGCACTCAGTCCTGTTACCCTGATGTAATATTGTACCCTGCACTCTGTTCTGTTAATCCTGATGTAATATTGTACCCTGCACTCTGTCCTGTTACCCTGATGTTATATTGTACCCTGCGCTCTGTCTGTTGCCCTGATGTAATATTGTACCCTGCACTCTGTTCTGTTATCCTGATGTAATATTGTACTCTGCACTCTGTTCTGTTATCCTGATGTATTATTGTACCCTGCACTCAGTCCTGTTACCCTGATGTAATATTGTACCCTGCACTCTGTCCTGTTACCCTGATGTAATATTGTACCCTGCGCTCTGTTCTGTTATCCTGATGTAATATTGTTCCCTGCACTCTGTCCTGTTACCCTGATGTAATATTGTACCCTGCACTCTGTTCCGTTTTCCTGATGTATTATTGTACCCTGCACTCTGTTCTGTTATCCTGATGTAATATTGTACTCTGCACTCTGTTCTGTTACCCTGATGTATTATTGTACCCTGCACTCTGTTCTGTTATCGTGATGTATTATTGTACCCTGCACTCTGTTCTGTTATCCTGATGTAATATTGTACTCTGCACTCTGTTCTGTTACCCTGATGTATTATTGTACCCTGCACTCTGTTCTGTTATCGTGATGTAATATTGTCCCCAGCGCTCTATTCTGTTATCCTAATATAATATCGTACCCTGCATCTGTTCTGTTATCCTGATATATTATCATACCCTGCATCTGTTCTGTTACCCTGATGTAATAGTGTATCCTGCACTCTGTTCTGTTATCCTGATGTAATATTGTACCCTGCACTCTGTTCTGTTATCCTGATGTAATATTGTACTCTGCACTCTGTTCTGTTATCCTGATGTAATATTGTACCCAGTGCTCGGTTCGGTTACCCTGAAGTAATATTGTACCCTGCACTCTGTTCTGTTATCCTGATGTAATATTGTACCCTGCATTCTGTCCTGTTATCCTGATGTAAAATTGTACCCTGCACTCTGTTCTGTTACCCTGATGTAATATTGTACTCTGCACTCTGGTCTGTTACCCTGATGTAATATTGTACCCTGCGCTCTGTTCTGTTACCCTGATGTAATATTGTACCCTGCGCTCTGTTCTGTTACCCTGAAGTAATATTGTACCCTGTGCCCTGTTCTGTTATCTTGATGTAATATTGTACCCTGCACTCTGTTCTGTTACCCTGATGTAATATTGTACCCTGCGCTCTGTTCTGTTACACTGATGTAATATTGTACCCTGCGCTCTGTTCTGTTACCCTGAAGTAATATTGTACCCTGTGCCCTGTTCTGTTATCTTGATGTAATATTGTACCCTGCACTCTGTTCTGTTACCCTGATGTAATATTGTACCCTGCGCTCTGTTCTGTTACCCTGATGTAATATTGTACCCTGCGCTCTGTTCTGTTACCCTGATGTAATATTGTACCCTGCGCTCTGTTCTGTTACCCTGAAGTAATATTGTACCCTGTGCCCTGTTCTGTTATCTTGATGTAATATTGTACTCTGCACTCTGGTCTGTTACCCTGATGTAATATTGTACCCTGCACTCTGTTCTGTTACCCTGATGTAATATTGTACTCTGCACTCTGGTCTGTTACCCTGATGTAATATTGTACCCTGCGCTCTGTTCTGTTACCCTGATGTAATATTGTACCCTGCGCTCTGTTCTGTTACCCTGAAGTAATATTGTACCCTGTGCCCTGTTCTGTTATCTTGATGTAATATTGTACCCTGCACTCTGTTCTGTTACCCTGATGTAATATTGTACCCTGCGCTCTGTTCTGTTACACTGATGTAATATTGTACGCTGCGCTCTGTTCTGTTACCCTGATGTAATATTGTACCCTGCGCTCTGTTCTGTTATCTTGATGTAATATTGTAACCTGCACTCTGTTCTGTTATCTTGATGTAATATTGTACCCTGCGCTCTGTTCTGTTATCCTGATGTTATATTGTACCCTGCACTCTGTTCTGTTATCTTGATGTAATATTGTACACTGCACTCTGTTCAGTTACCTGATGTAATATTGCACACTGCGCTCTGTTCTGTTACCCTGATGTAATATTATACCCTGCACTCTGTTCTGTTGCCCTGATGTAATATTTTACCCTGCACTCTGTTCTGTTATCCTGATGTAATATTGTACCCTGCGCTCTGTTCTGTTATCCTGATGTTATCTTGTACCCTGCACTCTGTTCTGTTATCCTGATGTAATATTGTACCCTGCACTCTGTTCTGTTATCCTGATGTAATATTGTACCCTGCACTCTGTTCAGTTACCCTGATGTAATATTGTCCCCTGCGCTCTGTTCTGTTACCCTGATGTAATATTGTACCCTGCACTCTGTTCTGTTGCCCTGTTGTAATATTTTACCCTGCACTCTGTTCTGTTATCCTGATGTAATATTGTACCCTGCACTCTGTTCTATTACCCTGATGTAATATTGTACCCTGCGCTCTATTCTGTTATCCTGATGTAATATTGTACCCTGCACTGTGTTCTGTTACCCTGATGTAATATTGTACCCTGCGCTCTATTCTGTTATCCTGATGTAATGTTGTACCCAGTGCTCGGTTTTGTTACCCTGATGTAATCTTGTATCCTGCACTCTGATCTGTTACCCTGATGTAATATTGTACCCTGCACTCTGTTCTGTTACCCTGATGTAACATTGTACCCTGCACTCCATTCTGTTATCCTGATGTAATATTGTACCCTGCACTCTATTCTGTTACCCTGATGTAATATTGTCCCCTGCACTCTGTTCTGTTATCCTGATGTAACATTGTACCCAGTGCTCGGTTCTGTTACCCTGATGTAATATTGTACCCTGCGCTCTGTTCTGTTACCCTGATGTTATATTGTACACTGCGCTCTGTTCTGTTCCCCTGATGTAATATTGTACCCTGCACTCTATTCTGTTACCCTGATGTAATATTGTACCCTGCGCCCTGTTCTGTTACCCTGATGTAATATTTTACCCTGCACTCTGTTCTGTTACCCTGATGTAAGATTGTACCCTGCGCTCTGTTCTGTTATTCTGATGTAATAATGTACCCTGCGCTCTGTTCTGTTATCCTGATGTAATATTGTACCCTGCGCTCTGTTCTGTTGCCCTGATGTAATATTGTACCCTGCGCTCTGTTCTGTTACCCTGATGTAATAATGTACCCTGCGCTCTGTTCTGTTACCCTGACATAATATTGTATCCTGCGCTCTGTTCTGTTATTCTGATGTAATATTGTGCACTGCGCTCTGTTCTATTACCCTGACGTAATATTGTACCCTGCACTCTTTTCCGTTCTCCAGATGTATTATTGTACCGTGCACTCTGTTCTGTTATCCTGATGTAATATTGTACACTGCGCTCTGTTCTGTTATCCTGATGTAATATTGTACTCTGCACTCTGTTCTGTTGCCCTGATGTAATATTGTACTCTGCACTGTGTTCTGTTACCCTGATGTAATATTGTACCCTGCACTCTGTTCTGTTACCCTGATGTAATATTGTACCCTGCGCTCTGTTCTGTTACCCTGATGTAATATTGTACCGTGCGCTCTGTTCTGTTACCCTGATGTAATATTGTACCGTGCGCTCTGTTCTGTTATCTTGATGTAATATTGTAACCTGCACTCTGTTCTGTTATCTTGATGTAATATTGTACCCTGCACTCTGTTCTGTTACCCTGATGTTATATTGTACCCTGCGCTCTGTTCTGTTACCCTGATGTAATATTGTGCCCTGCGCTCTGTTCTGTGATCCCGATGTAATATTGTACCCTGCGCTCTGTTCTGTGATCCCGATGTAATATTGTACCCTGCGCTCTGTTCTGTTATCCTGATGTTATATTGTACCCTGCACTCTGTTCTGTTATCTTGATGTAATATTGTACACTGCACTCTGTTCAGTTACCCTGATGTAATATTGGACACTGCGCTCTGTTCTGTTATCCTGATGTAATATTGTACCCAGTGCTCGGTTCGGTTACCCTGAAGTAATATTGTGCTCTGCATTCTGTCCTGTTACCCTGATGTAATATTGTACCCTGCGCTCTGTTCTGTTACCCTGATGTAATATTGTATCCTGCGCTCTGTTCTGTTATCCTGATGTAATATTGTACCCTGCACTCTGCTCTGTTACCCTGATGTAATATTGTACCCTGCGCTCTGTTCTGTTACCCTGATGTTTTATTGTACCGTGCGCTCTGTTCTGTTACCCTGATGTAATATTGTACCCTGCGCTCTGTTCTGTTATCTTGATGTAATATTGTAAACTGCACTCTGTGCTGTTATCTTGATGTAATATTGTACCCTGCACTCTGTTCTGTTACCCTGATGTAATATTGTGCCCTGCGCTCTGTTCTGTGATCCCGATGTAATATTGTCCCCTGCACTCTGTTCTGTTATCCTGATGTTATATTGTACCCAGCACTCTATTCTGTTATCTTGATGTAATATTGTACACTGCACTCTGTTCAGTTCCCCTGATGTAATATTGGACACTGCGCTCTGTTCTGTTACCCTGATGTAATATTTTACCCTGCACTCTGTTCTGTTATCCTGATGTAATATTGTACCCTGCGCTCTGTTCTGTTATCCTGATGTTATATTGTACCCTGCACTCTGTTCTGTTAATCATGTTGTAATATTGTACTCTGCACTTTGTTCTGTTGCCCTGATGTAATATTGTGCCCGGCATTCTGTCCTGTTATCCTGATGTAATATTGTACCCTGCACTCTGTTCTGTTACCCTGATGCAATATTGGGCCCTGCACTCTATTCTGTTATCCTGATGTAATATTGTCCGCTGCACTCTGTTCTGTTATCCTGATGTAATATTGTACCCTGCGCTCTGTTTTGTTACCCTGATGTATTATTGTACCCTGCACTCTGTTCTGTTATCGTGATGTAATATTGTCCCCAGCGCTCTGTTCTGTTATCCTAATATAATATCGTTATCCTGATGTTATATTGTACCCTGCACTCTGTTCTGTTACCCTGATGTAATATTGTACCCTGCACTCTGTTCTGTTATCCTGATGTAATATTGTACCCAGTGCTCGGTTCTGTTACCCTGATGTAATATTTTACCCTGCACTCTGTTCTATTACCCTGATGTAATATTATACCCTGCGCTCTATTCTTTTATCCTGATGTAATATTGTCCCCTGCACTCTATTCTGTTATCCTGATGTGATATTGTACCCTGCACTCTGTTCTGTTATCCTGATGTAACATTGTACCCAGTGCTCGGTTCTGTTACCCTGATGTAATATTGTACCCTGCGCTCTGTTCTGTTACCCTGATGTAATATTGTACACTGTGCTCTGTTCTGTTACCCTGATGTAATATTGTACACTGCGCTCTGTTCTGTTCCCCTGATGTAATATTGTAGCCTGCTCTCTGTTCTGTTACCCTGACGTAATATTGTACCCTGCACTCTTTTCCGTTCTCCAGATGTATTATTGTACCGTGCACTCTGTTCTGTTATCCTGACGTCATATTGTACCCTGCACTCTATTCTGTTACCCTGATGTAATATTGTCCCCTTCACTCTGTTCTGTTATCCTGATGTAACATTGTACCCAGTGCTCGGTTCTGTTACCCTGATGTAATATTGTACCCTGCGCTCTGTTCTGTTACCCTGATGTAATATTGAACACTGTGCTCTGTTCTGTTACCCTGATGTAATATTGTACACTGCGCTCTGTTCTGTTCCCCTGATGTAATATTGTACCCTGCACTCTATTCTGTTACCCTGATGTAATATTGTACCCTGCGCCCTGTTCTGTTACCCTGATGTAATATTTTACCCTGCACTCTGTTCAGTTACCCTGATGTAAGATTGTACCCTGCGCTCTGTTCTGTTATCCTGATGTAATAATGTACCCTGCGCTCTGTTCTGTTATCCTGATGTAATATTGTACCCTGCGCTCTGTTCTGTTGCCCTGATGTAATATTGTACCCTGCGCTCTGTTCTGTTACCCTGATGTAATAATGTACCCTGCGCTCTGTTCTGTTACCCTGACATAATATTGTATCCTGCGCTCTTTTCTGTTATTCTGATGTAATATTGTGCACTGCGCTCTGTTCTGTTACCCTGACGTAATATTGTACCCTGCACTCTGTTCTGTTATCTTGATGAATATTGTACACTGCACTCTGTTCAGTTACCCTGATGTAATATTGTACACTGCGCTCTGTTCTGTTACCCTGATGTAATATTGTACCCTGCACTCTATTCTGTTACCCTGATGTAATATTGTACCCTGCAGTCTGTTCTGTTATTCTGATGTAATATTGTACACTGCACTCTGTTCAGTTACCCTGATGTAATATTGTACACTGCGCTCGGTTCTGTTATCCTGATGTAATATTGTACCCTGCACTCTATTCTGTTACCCTGATGTAATATTGTACGCTGCATTCTGTTCTGTTATCCTGATGTAATATTGTACCCTGCACTGTGTTCTGTTACCCTGATGTTATATTGTACCCTGCACTCTGTTCTGTTATCTTGATGTAATATTGTACACTGCACTCTGTTCAGTTACCCTGATGTAATATTGTACCCTGCACTCTGTTCTGTTATCCTGATGTAATATTGTACCCTGCACTCTGTTCTGTTATCCGGATGTAATATTGTACCCTGCACTCTGTTCTATTACCCTGATGTAATATTATACCCTGCGCTCTATTCTGTTATCCTGATGTAATATTGTACCCTGCACTGTGTTCTGTTACCCTGATGTAATATTGTACCCTGCGCTCTATTCTGTTATCCTGATGTAATGTTTTACCCAGTGCTCGGTTTTGTTACCCTGATGTAATCTTGTATCCTGCACTCTGCTCTGTTACCCTGATGTAATATTGTAACCTGCACTCTGTTCTGTTACCCTGATGTAATATTGTACCCTGCACTCTATTCTGTTATCCTGATGTAATATTGTACCCTGCGCTCTATTCTGTTATCCTGATGTAATGTTGTACCCAGTGCTCGGTTTTGTTACCCTGATGTAATCTTGTATCCTGCACTCTGATCTGTTACCCTGATGTAATATTGTACCCTGCACTCTGTTCTGTTACCCTGATGTAACATTGTACCCTGCATTCCATTCTGTTATCCTGATGTAATATTGTACCCTGCACTCTATTCTGTTACCCTGATGTAATATTGTCCCCTGCACTCTGTTCTGTTATCCTGATGTAACATTGTACCCAGTGCTCGGTTCTGTTACCCTGATGTAATATTGTACCCTGCGCTCTGTTCTGTTACCCTGATGTTATATTGTACACTGCGCTCTGTTCTGTTCCCCTGATGTAATATTGTACCCTGCACTCTATTCTGTTACCCTGATGTAATATTGTACCCTGCGCCCTGTTCTGTTACCCTGATGTAATATTTTACCCTGCACTCTGTTCTGTTACCCTGATGTAAGATTGTACCCTGCGCTCTGTTCTGTTATCCTGATGTAATAATGTACCCTGCGCTCTGTTCTGTTATCCTGATGTAATATTGTACCCTGCGCTCTGTTCTGTTGCCCTGATGTAATATTGTACCCTGCGCTCTGTTCTGTTACCCTGATGTAATAATGTACCCTGCGCTCTGTTCTGTTACCCTGACATAATATTGTATCCTGCGCCCTGTTCTGTTATTCTGATGTAATATTGTGCACTGCGCTCTGTTCTGTTACCCTGACGTAATATTGTACCCTGCACTCTGTTCTATTACCCTGATGTAATATTATACCCTGCGCTCTATTCTGTTATCCTGATGTAATATTGTACCCTGCACTGTGTTCTGTTACCCTGATGTAATATTGTACCCTGCGCTCTATTCTGTTATCCTGATGTAATGTTTTACCCAGTGCTCGGTTTTGTTACCCTGATGTAATCTTGTATCCTGCACTCTGCTCTGTTACCCTGATGTAATATTGTAACCTGCACTCTGTTCTGTTACCCTGATGTAATATTGTACCCTGCACTCTGTTCTGTTACCCTGATGTAATATTGTACCCTGCACTCTATTCTGTTATCCTGATGTAATATTGTACCCTGCGCTCTATTCTGTTATCCTGATGTAATGTTGTACCCAGTGCTCGGTTTTGTTACCCTGATGTAATCCTGTATCCTGCACTCTGATCTGTTACCCTGATGTAATATTGTACCCTGCACTCTGTTCTGTTACCCTGATGTAACATTGTACCCTGCATTCCATTCTGTTATCCTGATGTAATATTGTACCCTGCACTCTATTCTGTTACCCTGATGTAATATTGTCCCCTGCACTCTGTTCTGTTATCCTGATGTAATGTTGTACCCAGTGCTCGGTTTTGTTACCCTGATGTAATCTTGTATCCTGCACTCTGATCTGTTACCCTGATGTAATATTGTACCCTGCACTCTGTTCTGTTACCCTGATGTAACATTGTACCCTGCACTCCATTCTGTTATCCTGATGTAATATTGTGCCCTGCACTCTATTCTGTTACCCTGATGTAATATTGTCCCCTGCACTCTGTTCTGTTATCCTGATGTAACATTGTACCCAGTGCTCGGTTCTGTTACCCTGATGTAATATTGTACCCTGCGCTCTGTTCTGTTACCCTGATGTTATATTGTACACTGCGCTCTGTTCTGTTCCCCTGATGTAATATTGTACCCTGCACTCTATTCTGTTACCCTGATGTAATATTGTACCCTGCGCCCTGTTCTGTTACCCTGATGTAATATTTTACCCTGCACTCTGTTCTGTTACCCTGATGTAAGATTGTACCCTGCGCTCTGTTCTGTTATCCTGATGTAATAATGTACCCTGCGCTCTGTTCTGTTATCCTGATGTAATATTGTACCCTGCGCTCTGTTCTGTTGCCCTGATGTAATATTGTACCCTGCGCTCTGTTCTGTTACCCTGATGTAATAATGTACCCTGCGCTCTGTTCTGTTACCCTGACATAATATTGTATCCTGCGCTCTGTTCTGTTATTCTGATGTAATATTGTGCACTGCGCTCTGTTCTGTTACCCTGACGTAATATTGTACCCTGCACTCTTTTCCGTTCTCCAGATGTATTATTGTACCGTGCACTCTGTTCTGTTATCCTGATGTAATATTGTACACTGCGCTCTGTTCTGTTATCCTGATGTAATATTGTACTCTGCACTCTGTTCTGTTGCCCTGATGTAATATTGTACTCTGCACTGTGTTCTGTTACCCTGATGTAATATTGTACCCTGCACTCTGTTCTGTTACCCTGATGTAATATTGTACCCTGCGCTCTGTTCTGTTACCCTGATGTAATATTGTACCGTGCGCTCTGTTCTGTTACCCTGATGTAATATTGTACCCTGTGCTCTGTTCTGTTATCTTGATGTAATATTGTAACTTGCACTCTGTTCTGTTATCTTGATGTAATATTGTACCCTGCACTCTGTTCTGTTACCCTGATGTTATATTGTACCCTGCGCTCTGTTCTGTTACCCTGATGTAATATTGTACCCTGCACTCTGTTCTGTGATCCCGATGTAATATTGTACCCTGCGCTCTGTTCTGTGATCCCGATGTAATATTGTACCCTGCGCTCTGTTCTGTTATCCTGATGTTATATTGTACCCTGCACTCTGTTCTGTTATCTTGATGTAATATTGTACACTGCACTCTGTTCAGTTACCCTGATGTAATATTGGACACTGCGCTCTGTTCTGTTATCCTGATGTAATATTGTACCCAGTGCTCGGTTCGGTTACCCTGAAGTAATATTGTGCTCTGCATTCTGTCCTGTTACCCTGATGTAATATTGTACCCTGCGCTCTGTTCTGTTACCCTGATGTAATATTGTATCCTGCGCTCTGTTCTGTTATCCTGATGTAATATTGTACCCTGCACTCTGCTCTGTTACCCTGATGTAATATTGTACCCTGCGCTCTGTTCTGTTACCCTGATGTTTTATTGTACCGTGCGCTCTGTTCTGTTACCCTGATGTAATATTGTACCCTGCGCTCTGTTCTGTTATCTTGATGTAATATTGTAAACTGCACTCTGTTCTGTTATCTTGATGTAATATTGTACCCTGCACTCTGTTCTGTTACCCTGATGTTATATTGTACCCTGCGCTCTGTTCTGTTACCCTGATGTAATATTGTGCCCTGCGCTCTGTTCTGTGATCCCGATGTAATCTTGTCCCCTGCACTCTGTTCTGTTATCCTGATGTTATATTGTACCCTGCACTCTATTCTGTTATCTTGATGTAATATTGTACACTGCACTCTGTTCAGTTACCCTGATGTAATATTTTACCCTGCACTCTGTTCTGTTATCCTGATGTAATATTGTACCCAGTGCTCGGTTCTGTTACCCTGATGTAATATTTTACCCTGCACTCTGTTCTATTACCCTGATGTAATATTATACCCTGCGCTCTATTCTTTTATCCTGATGTAATATTGTCCCCTGCACTCTATTCTGTTATCCTGATGTGATATTGTACCCTGCACTCTGTTCTGTTATCCTGATGTATCATTGTACCCAGTGCTCGGTTCTGTTACCCTGATGTAATATTGTACCCTGCGCTCTGTTCTGTTACCCTGATGTAATATTGTGCCCTGCGCTCTGTTCTGTTATCCTGATGTAACATTGTACCCAGTGCTCGGTTCTGTTACCCTGATGTAATATTGTACACTGTGCTCTGTTCTGTTACCCTGATGTAATATTGTACACTGCGCTCTGTTCTGTTACCCTGACGTAATATTGTACCCTGCACTCTTTTCCGTTCTCCAGATGTATTATTGTACCGTGCACTCTGTTCTGTTATCCTGACGTCATATTGTACCCTGCACTCTATTCTGTTACCCTGATGTAATATTGTCCCCTTCACTCTGTTCTGTTATCCTGATGTAACATTGTACCCAGTGCTCGGTTCTGTTACCCTGATGTAATATTGTACCCTGCGCTCTGTTCTGTTACCCTGATGTAATATTGAACACTGTGCTCTGTTCTGTTACCCTGATGTAATATTGTACACTGCGCTCTGTTCTGTTCCCCTGATGTAATATTGTACCCTGCACTCTATTCTGTTACCCTGATGTAATATTGTACCCTGCGCCCTGTTCTGTTACCCTGATGTAATATTTTACCCTGCACTCTGATCAGTTACCCTGATGTAAGATTGTACCCTGCGCTCTGTTCTGTTATCCTGATGTAATAATGTACCCTGCGCTCTGTTCTGTTATCCTGATGTTATATTGTACCCTGCACTCTGTTCTGTTATCTTGATGTAATATTGTACACTGTACTCTGTTCAGTTACCCTGATGCAATATTGGACACTGCCCTCTGTTCTGTTATCCTGATGTAATATTGTACCCAGTGCTCGGTTCGGTTACCCTGAAGTAATATTGTGCTCTGCATTCTGTCCTGTTACCCTGATGTAATATTGTACCCTGCGCTCTGTTCTGTTACCCTGATGTAATATTGTATCCTGCGCTCTGTTCTGTTATCCTGATGTAATATTGTACCCTGCACTCTGTTCTGTTACCCTGATGTAATATTGTACCCTGCGCTCTGTTCTGTTACCCTGATGTAATATTGTACCGTGCGCTCTGTTCTGTTACCCTGATGTAATATTGTACCCTGCGCTCTGTTCTGTTACCCTGATGTAATATTGTGCCCTGCGCTCTGTTCTGTGATCCCGATGTAATATTGTCCCCTGCACTCTGTTCTGTTATCCTGATGTTATATTGTACCCTGCACTCTATTCTGTTATCTTGATGTAATATTGTACACTGCATTCTGTTCAGTTACCCTGATGTAATATTGGACACTGCGCTCTGTTCTGTTACCCTGATGTAATATTTTACCCTGCACTCTGTTCTGTTATCCTGATGTAATATTGTACCCTGCGCTCTGTTCTGTTATCCTGATGTTATATTGTACCCTGCACTCTGTTCTGTTACCCTGATGTAATATTGTACCCTGCACTCTGTTCTGTTATCCTGATGTAATATTGTACCCAGTGCTCGGTTCTGTTACCCTGATGTAATATTGTACCCTGCACTCTGTTCTATTACCCTGATGTAATATTATACCCTGCGCTCTATTCTGTTATCCTGATGTAATATTGTCCCCTGCATTCTATTCTGTTATCCTGATGTGATATTGTACCCTGCACTCTGTTCTGTTATCCTGATGTAACATTGTACCCAGTGCTCGGTTCTGTTACCCTGATGTAATATTGTACCCTGCGCTCTGTTCTGTTACCCTGATGTAATATTGTACACTGTGCTCTGTTCTGTTACCCTGATGTAATATTGTACACTGCGCTCTGTTCTGTTCCCCGGATGTAATATTGTAGCCTGCTCTCTGTTCTGTTACCCTGACGTAATATTGTACCCTGCACTCTTTTCCGTTCTCCAGATGTATTATTGTACCGTGCACTCTGTTCTGTTATCCTGATGTAATATTGTACACTGCGCTCTGTTCTGTTATCCCGATGTAATATTGTACCCTGCACTCTGTTCTATTACCCTGATGTAATATTATACCCTGCGCTCTATTCTTTTATCCTGATGTAATATTGTCCCCTGCACTCTATTCTGTTATCCTGATGTGATATTGTACCCTGCACTCTGTTCTGTTATCCTGATGTAACATTGTACCCAGTGCTCGGTTCTGTTACCCTGATGTAATATTGTACCCTGCGCTCTGTTCTGTTACCCTGATGTAATATTGTACCCTGCGCTCTGTTCTGTTACCCTGATGTAATATTGTACACTGCGCTCTGTTCTGTTCCCCTGATGTAATATTGTAGCCTGCTCTCTGTTCTGTTACCCTGACGTAATATTGTACCCTGCACTCTTTTCCGTTCTCCAGATGTATTATTGTACCGTGCACTCTGTTCTGTTATCCTGACGTCATATTGTACCCTGCACTCTATTCTGTTACCCTGATGTAATATTGTCCCCTTCACTCTGTTCTGTTATCCTGATGTAACATTGTACCCAGTGCTCGGTTCTGTTACCCTGATGTAATATTGTACCCTGCGCTCTGTTCTGTTACCCTGATGTAATATTGAACACTGTGCTCTGTTCTGTTACCCTGATGTAATATTGTACACTGCGCTCTGTTCTGTTCCCCTGATGTAATATTGTACCCTGCACTCTATTCTGTTACCCTGATGTAATATTGTACCCTGCGCCCTGTTCTGTTACCCTGATGTAATATTTTACCCTGCACTCTGTTCAGTTACCCTGATGTAAGATTGTACCCTGCGCTCTGTTCTGTTATCCTGATGTAATAATGTACCCTGCGCTCTGTTCTGTTATCCTGATGTTATATTGTACCCTGCACTCTGTTCTGTTATCTTGATGTAATATTGTACACTGTACTCTGTTCAGTTACCCTGATGCAATATTGGACACTGCCCTCTGTTCTGTTATCCTGATGTAATATTGTACCCAGTGCTCGGTTCGGTTACCCTGAAGTAATATTGTGCTCTGCATTCTGTCCTGTTACCCTGATGTAATATTGTACCCTGCGCTCTGTTCTGTTACCCTGATGTAATATTGTATCCTGCGCTCTGTTCTGTTATCCTGATGTAATATTGTACCCTGCACTCTGTTCTGTTACCCTGATGTAATATTGTACCCTGCGCTCTGTTCTGTTACCCTGATGTAATATTGTACCGTGCGCTCTGTTCTGTTACCCTGATGTAATATTGTACCCTGCGCTCTGTTCTGTTACCCTGATGTAATATTGTGCCCTGCGCTCTGTTCTGTGATCCCGATGTAATATTGTCCCCTGCACTCTGTTCTGTTATCCTGATGTTATATTGTACCCTGCACTCTATTCTGTTATCTTGATGTAATATTGCACACTGCACTCTGTTCAGTTACCCTGATGTAATATTGGACACTGCGCTCTGTTCTGTTACCCTGATGTAATATTTTACCCTGCACTCTGTTCTGTTATCCTGATGTAATATTGTACCCTGCGCTCTGTTCTGTTATCCTGATGTTATATTGTACCCTGCACTCTGTTCTGTTACCCTGATGTAATATTGTACCCTGCACTCTGTTCTGTTATCCTGATCTAATATTGTACCCAGTGCTCGGTTCTGTTACCCTGATGTAATATTGTACCCTGCACTCTGTTCTGTTACCCTGATGTAATATTGTACCCTGCACTCTGTTCTATTACCCTGATGTAATATTGGCCCCTGCATTCTATTCTGTTATCCTGATGTGATATTGTACCCTGCACTCTGTTCTGTTATCCTGATGTAACATTGTACCCAGTGCTCGGTTCTGTTACCCTGATGTAATATTGTACCCTGCGCTCTGTTCTGTTACCCTGATGTAATATTGTACACTGTGCTCTGTTCTGTTACCCTGATGTAATATTGTACACTGCGCTCTGTTCTGTTCCCCGGATGTAATATTGTAGCCTGCTCTCTGTTCTGTTACCCTGACGTAATATTGTACCCTGCACTCTTTTCCGTTCTCCAGATGTATTATTGTACCGTGCACTCTGTTCTGTTATCCTGATGTAATATTGTACACTGCGCTCTGTTCTGTTACCCTGACGTAATATTGTACCCTGCACTCTTTTCCGTTCTCCAGATGTAATATTGTACCCTGCACTCTATTCTGTTACCCTGATGTAATCTTGTACCCTGCGCCCTGTTCTGTTACCCTGATGTAATATTTTACCCTGCACTCTGTTCAGTTACCCTGATGTAAGATTGTACCCTGCGCTCTGTTCTGTTATCCTGATGTAATAATGTACCCTGCGCTCTGTTCTGTTATCCTGATGTAATATTGTACCCTGCGCTCTGTTCTGTTGCCCTGATGTAATATTGTGCCCTGCGCTCTGTTCTGTTACCCTGATGTAATAATGTACCCTGCGCTCTGTTCTGTTACCCTGACATAATATTGTATCCTGCGCTCTGTTCTGTTATTCTGATGTAATATTGTGCACTGCGCTCTGTTCTGTTACCCTGACATAATATTGTACCCTGCACTCTTTTCCGTTCTCCAGATGTATTATTGTACCGTGCACTCTGTTCTGTTATCCTGATGTAATATTGTACACTGCGCTCTGTTCTGTTATTCTGATGTAATATTGTACTCTGCACTCTGTTCTGTTGCCCTGATGTAATATTGTACTCTGCACTGTGTTCTGTTACCCTGATGTAATATTGTACCCTGCACTCTGTTCTGTTCCCCTGATGTAATATTGTACCCTGCGCTCTGTTCTGTTACCCTGATGTAATATTGTACCGTGCGCTCTGTTCTGTTACCCTGATGTAATATTGTACCCTGCGCTCTGTTCTGTTATCTTGATGTAATATTGTAACCTGCACTCTGTTCTGTTATCTTCATGTAATATTGTACCCTGCACTCTGTTCTGTTACCCTGATGTTATATTGTACCCTGCGCTCTGTTCTGTTACCCTGATGTAATATTGTGCCCTGCGCTCTGTTCTGTGATCCCGATGTAATATTGTACCCTGCGCTCTGTTCTGTGATCCCGATGTAATATTGTACCCTGCGCTCTGTTCTGTTATCCTGATGTTATATTGTACCCTGCACTCTGTTCTGTTACCCTGATGTAACATTGTACCCTGCACTCTATTCTGTTATCCTGATGTAATATTGTACCCTGCGCTCTATTCTGTTACCCTGATGTAATATTGTCCCCTGCACTCTGTTCTGTTATCCTGATGTAACATTGTACCCAGTGCTCGGTTCTGTTACCCTGATGTAATATTGTACCCTGCGCTCTGTTCTGTTACCCAGATGTAATATTGTACACTGTGCTCTGTTCTGTTCCCCTGATGTAATATTGTACACTGCGCTCTGTTCTGTTCCCCTGATGTAATATTGTACCCTGCACTCTATTCTGTTACCCTGATGTAATATTGTACCCTGCGCCCTGTTCTGTTACCCTGATGTAATATTTTACCCTGCACTCTGTTCAGTTACCCTGATGTAAGATTGTACCCTGCGCTCTGTTCTGTTATCCTGATGTAATAATGTACCCTGCGCTCTGTTCTGTTATCCTGATGTAATATTGTACCCTGCGCTCTGTTCTGTTACCCTGATGTAATAATGTACCCTGCGCTCTGTTCTGTTACCCTGACATAATATTGTATCCTGCGCTCTGTTCTGTTATTCTGATGTAATATTGTGCACTGCGCTCTGTTCTGTTACCCTGACATAATATTGTACCCTGCACTCTTTTCCGTTCTCCAGATGTATTATTGTACCGTGCACTCTGTTCTGTTATCCTGATGTAATATTGTACACTGCGCTCTGTTCTGTTATTCTGATGTAATATTGTACTCTGCACTCTGTTCTGTTGCCCTGATGTAATATTGTACTCTGCACTGTGTTCTGTTACCCTGATGTAATATTGTACCCTGCACTCTGTTCTGTTCCCCTGATGTAATATTGTACCCTGCGCTCTGTTCTGTTACCCTGATGTAATATTGTACCGTGCGCTCTGTTCTGTTACCCTGATGTAATATTGTACCCTGCGCTCTGTTCTGTTATCTTGATGTAATATTGTAACCTGCACTCTGTTCTGTTATCTTGATGTAATATTGTACCCTGCACTCTGTTCTGTTACCCTGATGTTATATTGTACCCTGCGCTCTGTTCTGTTACCCTGATGTAATATTGTGCCCTGCGCTCTGTTCTGTGATCCCGATGTAATATTGTACCCTGCGCTCTGTTCTGTGATCCCGATGTAATATTGTACCCTGCGCTCTGTTCTGTTATCCTGATGTTATATTGTACCCTGCACTCTGTTCTGTTATCTTGATGTAATATTGTACACTGCACTCTGTTCAGTTACCCTGATGTAATATTGGACACTGCGCTCTGTTCTGTTATCCTGATGTAATATTGTACCCAGTGCTCGGTTCGGTTACCCTGAAGTAATATTGTGCTCTGCTTTCTGTCCTGTTACCCTGATGTAATATTGTACCCTGCGCTCTGTTCTGTTATCCTGATGTAATATTGTACCCTGCACTCTGTTCTGTTACCCTGATGTAATATTGTACCCTGCACTCTGTTCTGTTACCCTGATGTAATATTGTACCGTGCGCTCTGTTCTGTTACCCTGATGTAATATTGTACCGTGCGCTCTGTTCTGTTATCTTGATGTAATATTGTAACCTGCACTCTGTTCTGTTATCTTGATGTAATATTGTACCCTGCACTCTGTTCTGTTACCCTGATGTAATATTGTGCCCTGCGCTCTGTTCTGTGATCCCGATGTAATATTGTCCCCTGCACTCTGTTCTGTTATCCTGATGTTATATTGTACCCTGCACTCTATTCTGTTATCTTGATGTAATATTGTACGCTGCACTCTGTTCTGTTATCCTGATGTAATATTGTACCCTGCACTCTGTTCTGTTACCCTGATGTAATATTGGACACTGCGCTCTGTTCTGTTACCCTGATGTAATATTTTACCCTGCACTCTGTTCTGTTATCCTGATGTAATATTGTACCCTGCGCTCTGTTCTGTTATCCTGATGTTATATTGTACCCTGCACTCTGTTCTGTTACCCTGATGTAATATTGTACCCTGCACTCTGTTCTGTTACCCTGATGTAATATTGTACTCTGCATTCTGTTCTGTTATCCTGATGTAATATTGTACCCTGCACTCTGTTCTGTTACCCTGATGTAATATTGGACACTGCGCTCTGTTCTGTTACCCTGATGTAATATTTTACCCTGCACTCTGTTCTGTTATCCTGATGTAATATTGTACCCTGCGCTCTGTTCTGTTATCCTGATGTTATATTGTACCCTGCACTCTGTTCTGTTACCCTGATGTAATATTGTACCCTGCACTCTGTTCTGTTACCCTGATGTAATATTGTACTCTGCATTCTGTTCTGTGATCCCGATGTAATATTGTACCCTGCGCTCTGTTCTGTTATCCTGATGTTATATTGTACCCTGCGCTCTGTTCTGTTATCTTGATGTAATATTGTACACTGCACTCTGTTCAGTTACCCTGATGTAATATTGGACACTGCGCTCTGTTCTGTTATCCTGATGTGATATTGTACCCAGTGCTCGGTTCGGTTACCCTGAAGTAATATTGTGCTCTGCATTCTGTCCTGTTACCCTGATGTAATATTGTACCCTGCGCTCTGTTCTGTTACCCTGATGTAATATTGTATCCTGCACTCTTCTGTTACCCTGATGTAATATTGTACCCTGCACTCTGTTCTGTTACCCTGATGTAATACTGTACCCTGCACTCTGTTCTGTTACCCTGATGTAACATTGTACCCTGCACTCTGTTCTGTTGCCCTGATGTAATATTGTACTCTGCACCCTGTTGTGTTATACTGATGTAATATTGTACCCTGCACTCTGCTCTGTTACCCTGTTGTAATATTGTTCCATGCACTCTGTTCTGTTATCATGATGTAATATTGTACTCTGCACTGTATTCTGTTATCCTGATGTAATATTGTACACTGCACTCTGTTCTGTTATCTTGATGTAATATTGTACTCTGCACTCTGTTCTGTTACCCTGACGTAATATTGTACTCTGCACTCTGTTCTGTTATACTGATGTAATATTGTACCCTGCACTCTGCTCTGTTACCCTGTTGTAATATTGTTCCATGCACTCTGTTCTGTTATCATGATGTAATATTGTACTCTGCACTGTATTCTGTTATCCTGATGTAATATTGTACACTGCACTCTGTTCTGTTATCTTGATGTAATATTGTACTCTGCACTCTGTTCTGTTACCCTGACGTAATATTGTACTCTGCACTCTGTTCTGTTATACTGATGTAATATTGTACCCTGCACTCTGCTCTGTTACCTTGTTGTAATATTGTTCCCTGCACTCTGTTCTGTTATCCTGATGTAATATTGTATCCTGCGCTCTGTTCCGTTATCCTGATGTAACATTGTACCCTGCACTCTGTTGTGTTGCCCTGATGTAATATTGTTCCCTGCACTCTGTTCTGTTGTACTGATGTAATATTGTACCCTGCACTCTGTTCTGTTATCTTGATGTAATATTGTACCCTGCACTCTGTTCTGTTACCCTGATGTAATATTTTACTCTGCACTGTGTTATGTTACCCTGATGAATATTGTACCCTGCACGGTGTTCTGTTACTCTGCTGTACTGCTGTATCCTGCATCCTGTTCTCTGATCCCCATGTAATATTGTACCCTGCACTCTGTTCTGTTATTCTGATGTAAAATTGTAACCTGCACTGAGTTCTGTTATCCTGATGAAATATTGTACCCTGCATTCTGTTCTGTTATCCTGATGTAATATTGTACTCTGCATTCCGTTCTGTTATCCTGATGTAATATTGTAACCTGCACTGAGTTCTGTTACTCTGATGTAATATTGTACCCTGCACTCTGTTCTGTTGCCCTGATGTAATATTGTACTCTGCACTCTGTTCTGTTGCCCTGATGTAATATTGTACCCTGCGCTCTGTTCTGTTACCCTGATGTAATATTGTACCGTGCGCTCTGTTCTGTTACCCTGATGTAATATTGTACCCTGCGCTCTGTTCTGTTATCTTGATGTAATATTGTAACCTGCACTCTGTTCTGTTATCTTGATGTAATATTGTACCCTGCACTCTG
Organism: Chiloscyllium plagiosum; assembly: GCF_037043375.1. Taxonomy (NCBI): domain Eukaryota; kingdom Metazoa; phylum Chordata; class Chondrichthyes; order Orectolobiformes; family Hemiscylliidae; genus Chiloscyllium; species Chiloscyllium plagiosum. The sequence continues at coordinate 13,996,678 of NW_028270160.1, read as the reverse complement.
TTCTGTTACCCTGATGTTATATTGTACCCTGCGCTCTGTTCTGTTACCCTGATGTAATATTGTGCCCTGCGCTCTGTTCTGTGATCCCGATGTAATATTGTACCCTGCGCTCTGTTCTGTGATCCCGATGTAATACTGTACCCTGCGCTCTGTTCTGTTATCCTGATGTTATATTGTACCCTGCACTCTGTTCTGTTGCCCTGATGTAATATTGTACCCTGCACTCTGTTCTGTTGCCCTGATGTAATATTGTACCCTGCGCTCTGTTCTGTTACCCTGATGTAATATTGTACCGTGCGCTCTGTTCTGTTACCCTGATGTAATATTGTACCCTGCGCTCTGTTCTGTTATCTTGATGTAATATTGTAACCTGCACTCTGTTCTGTTATCTTGATGTAATATTGTACCCTGCACTCTGTTCTGTTACCCTGATGTAATATTGAACCCTGCGCTCTGTTCTGTTACCCTGATGTAATATTGTGCCCTGCGCTCTGTTCTGTGATCCCGATGTAATATTGTACCCTGCGCTCTGTTCTGTGATCCCGATGTAATACTGTACCCTGCGCTCTGTTCTGTTATCCTGATGTTATATTGTACCCTGCACTCTGTTCTGTTATCTTGATGTAATATTGTACACTGCACTCTGTTCAGTTACCCTGATGTAATATTGTACCCTGCACTCTGATCTGTTACCCTGATGTAATATTGTACCCTGCACTCTGTTCAGTTACCCTGATGTAACATTGTACCCTGCACTCTGTTCTGTTACCCTGATGTAATATTGTCCCCTCCACTCTGTCCTGTTATCCTGATGTAACATTGTACCCAGTGCTCGGTTCTGTTACCCTGATGTAATATTGTACCCTGCGCTCTGTTCTGTTACCCTGATGTAATATTGTACACTGTGCTCTGTTCTGTTACCCTGATGTAATATTGTACCCTGCACTCTGTTCTGTTACCCTGATGTAATATTGTACCCTGCGCTCTGTTCTGTTACCCTGATGTAATATTGTGCCCTGCGCTCTGTTCTGTGATCCCGATGTAATATTGTACCCTGCACACTGTTCTGTTACCCTGATGTAATATTGTACCCTGCGCTCTGTTCTGTTATCCTGATGTTATATTGTACCCTGCACTCTGTTCTGTTATCTTGATGTAATATTGTACACTGCACTCTGTTCAGTTACCCTGATGTAATATTGGACACTGCGCTCTGTTCTGTTACCCTGATGTAATATTATACCCTGCACTCTGTTCTGTTGCACTGATGTAATATTTTACCCTGCACTCTATTCTGTTACCCTGATGTAATATTGTACCCTGCACTCTGTTCTGTTATCCTGATGTAATATTGTACCCAGTGCTCGGTTCTGTTACCCTGATGTAATATTGTACCCTGCACTCTGTTCTGTTATCCTGATGTAATATTGTACCCTGCACTCTGTTCTGTTATCCTGATGTAATATTGTACCCTGCGCTCTGTTCTGTTATCCTGATGTTACATTGTACCCTGCACTCTATTCTGTTACCCTGATGTAATATTGTACCCTGCAGTCTGTTCTGTTATCCTGATGTAATATTGTACCCAGTGCTCGGTTCTGTTACCCTAATGTAATATTGTACCCTGCACTCTGTTCTGTTATCCTGATGTAATATTGTACCCTGCACTCTGTTCTGTTATCCTGATGTAATATTGTACCCTGCACTCTGTTCTATTACCCTGATGTAATATTGTACCCTGCGCTCTATTCTGTTATCCTGATGTAATATTGTACCCTGCACTGTGTTCTGTTACCCTGATGTAATATTGTACCCTGCGCTCTATTCTGTTATCCTGATGTAATGTTGTACCCAGTGCTCGGTTTTGTTACCCTGATGTAATCTTGTATCCTGCACTCAGCTCTGTTACCCTGATGTAATATTGTACCCTGCACTCTGATCTGTTACCCTGATGTAATATTGTACCCTGCACTCTGTTCTGTTACCCTGATGTAATATTGTGCCCTGCGCTCTGTTCTGTGATCCCGATGTAATATTGTACCCTGCGCTCTGTTCTGTGATCCCGATGTAATATTGTACCCTGCGCTCTGTTCTGTTATCCTGATGTTATATTGTACCCTGCACTCTGTTCTGTTATCTTGATGTAATATTGTACACTGCACTCTGTTCAGTTACCCTGATGTAACATTGTACCCTGCACTCTATTCTGTTCCTCTGATGTAATATTGTACCCTGCACTCTCTTCTGTTACCCTGATGTAATATTGTCCCCTGCACTCTGTTCTGTTATCCTGATGTAACATTGTACCCAGTGCTCGGTTCTGTTACCCTGATGTAATATTGTACCCTGCGCTCTGTTCTGTTACCCTGATGTAATATTGTACACTGTGCTCTGTTCTGTTACACTGATGTAATATTGTACCCTGCACTCTGTTCTGTTACCCTGATGTAATATTGGACACTGCGCTCTGTTCTGTTACCCTGATGTAATATTGTGCCCTGCGCTCTGTTCTGTGATCCCGATGTAATATTGTACCCTGCACTCTGTTCTGTTACCCTGATGTAATATTGTGCCCTGCGCTCTGTTCTGTTATCCTGATGTTATATTGTACCCTGCACTCTGTTCTGTAATCTTGATGTAATATTGTACACTGCACTCTGTTCAGTTACCCTGATGTAATATTGGACACTGCGCTCTGTTCTGTTACCCTGATGTAATATTATACCCTGCACTCTGTTCTGTTGCACTGATGTAATATTTTACCCTGCACTCTGTTCTGTTACCCTGATGTAATATTGTGCGCTGCGCTCTGTTCTGTGACCCCGATGTAATATTGTATCCTGCACTCTGTTCTGTTATCCTGATGTTATATTGTACCCTGCACTCTATTCTGTTATCTTGATGTAATATTGTACACTGCACTCTGTTCAGTTACCCTGATGTAATATTGGACACTGCGCTCTGTTCTGTTACCCTGATGTAATATTTTACCCTGCACTCTGTTCTGTTATCCTGATGTAATATTGTACCCTGCGCTCTGTTCTGTTATCCTGATGTTATATTGTACCCTGCACTCTGTTCTGTTACCCTGATGTAATATTGTACCCTGCACTCTGTTCTGTTACCCTGATGTAATATTGTACTCTGCATTCTGTTCTGTTATCCTGATGTAATACTGTACCCTGCACTCTGTTCTGTTACCCTGATATAACATTGTACCCTGCACTCTGTTCTTTTGCCCTGATGTAATATTGTACTCTGCACCCTGTTGTGTTATACTGATGTAATATTGTACCCTGCACTCTGCTCTGTTACCCTGTTGTAATATTGTTCCATGCACTCTGTTCTGTTATCATGATGTAATATTGTACTCTGCACTGTATTCTGTTATCCTGATGTAATATTGTACACTGCACTCTGTTCTGTTATCTTGATGTAATATTGTACTCTGCACTGTATTCTGTTACCCTGATGTAATATTGTACTCTGCACTCTGTTCTGTTATACTGATGTAATATTGTACCCTGCACTCTGCTCTGTTACCTTGTTGTAATATTGTTCCCTGCACTCTGTTCTGTTATCCTGATGTAATATTGTACCCTGCGCTCTGTTCCGTTATCCTGATGTAACATTGTACCCTGCACTCTGTTCTGTTGCCCTGATGTAATATTGTACTCTGCACTCTGTTCTGTTACTCTGATGTAATATTGTACCCTGCACTCTGCTCTGTTACCCTGACGTAATATTGTACTCTGCACTCTGTTCTGTTATACTGATGTAATATTGTACCCTGCACTCTGCTCTGTTACCTTGTTGTAATATTGTTCCCTGCACTCTGTTCTGTTATCCTGATGTAATATTGTACCCTGCGCTCTGTTCCGTTATCCTGATGTAACATTGTACCCTGCACTCTGTTCTGTTGCCCTGATGTAATATTGTACTCTGCACTCTGTTCTGTTATACTGATGTAATATTGTACCCTGCACTCTGTTCTGTTACCCTGACGTAATATTGTACTCTGCACTCTGTTCTGTTATACTGATGTAATATTGTACCCTGCACTCTGCTCTGTTACCTTGTTGTAATATTGTTCCCTGCACTCTGTTCTGTTATCCTGATGTAATATTGTACCCTGCGCTCTGTTCCGTTATCCTGATGTAACATTGTACCCTGCACTCTGTTCTGTTGCCCTGATGTAATATTGTACTCTGCACTCTGTTCTGTTATACTGATGTAATATTGTACCCTGCACTCTGCTCTGTTACCCTGTTGTAATATTGTTCCCTGCACTCTGTTGTGTTGCCCTGATGTAATATTGTTCCCTGCACTCTGTTCTGTTACCCTGATGTAATATTGTACTCTGCATTCTGTTCTGTTATCCTGATGTAATACTGTACCCTGCACTCTGTTCTGTTACCCTGATGTAATATTTTACTCTGCACTGTGTTCTGTTACCCTGATGAATATTGTACCCTGCACTGTGTTCTGTTACTCTGCTGTACTGCTGTATCCTGCATCCTGTTCTCTGATCCCCATGTAATATTGTACCCTGCACTCTGTTCTGTTATCCTGATGTAAAATTGTAACCTGCACTGAGTTCTGTTATCCTGATGAAATATTGTACCCTGCATTCTGTTCTGTTATCCTGATGTAATATTGTACTCTGCACTCTGTTCTGTTATCCTGATGTAATATTGTAACCTGCACTGAGTTCTGTTACTCTGATGTAATATTGTACCCTGCACTCTGTTCTGTTGCCCTGATGTAATATTGTACCCTGCACTCTGTTCTGTTGCCCTGATGTAATATTGTACCCTGCGCTCTGTTCTGTTACACTGATGTAATATTGTACCGTGCGCTCTGTTCTGTTACCCTGATGTAATATTGTACCCTGCGCTCTGTTCTGTTATCTTGATGTAATATTGTACCCTGCACTCTGTTCTGTTACCCTGATGTTATATTGTACCCTGCGCTCTGTTCTGTTACCCTGATGTAATATTGTGCCCTGCACTCTGTTCTGTGATCCCGATGTAATATTGTACCCTGCGCTCTGTTCTGTGATCCAGATGTAATATTGTACCCTGCGCTCTGTTCTGTTATCCTGATGTTATATTGTACCCTGCACTCTGTTCTGTTCTCTTGATGTAATATTGTACACTGCACTCTGATCTGTTACCCTGATGTAATATTGTACCCTGCACTCTGTTCTGTTACCCTGATGTAACATTGTACCCTGCACTCTATTCTGTTATCCTGATGTAATATTGTACCCTGCGCTCTCTTCTGTTACCCTGATGTAATATTGTCCCCTGCACTCTGTTCTGTTATCCTGATGTAACATTGTACCCAGTGCTCGGTTCTGTTACCCTGATGTAATATTGTACCCTGCGCTCTGTTCTGTTACCCTGATGTAATATTGTACACTGTGCTCTGTTCTGTTACCCTGATGTAATATTGTACCCTGCACTCTGTTCTGTTACCCTGATGTAATATTGTACCCTGCGCTCTGTTCTGTTACCCTGATGTAATATTGTGCCCTGCGCTCTGTTCTGTGATCCCGATGTAATATTGTACCCTGCACTCTGTTCTGTTACCCTGATGTAATATTGTACCCTGCGCTCTGTTCTGTTATCCTGACGTTATATTGTACCCTGCACTCTGTTCTGTTATCTTGATGTAATATTGTACACTGCACTCTGTTCAGTTACCCTGATGTAATATTGGACACTGCGCTCTGTTCTGTTACCCTGATGTAATATTATACCCTGCACTCTGTTCTGTTGCACTGATGTAATATTTTACCCTGCACTCTGTTCTGTTATCCTGATGTAATATTGTACCCTGCGCTCTGTTCTGTTATCCTGATGTTATATTGTACCCTGCACTCTATTCTGTTACCCTGATGTAATATTGTACCCTGCACTCTGTTCTGTTATCCTGATGTAATATTGTACCCAGTGCTCGCTTCTGTTACCCTGATGTAATATTGTACCCTGCACTCTGTTCTGTTATCCTGATGTAATATTGTACCCTGCACTCTGTTCTGTTATCCTGATGTAATATTGTACCCTGCACTCTGTTCAGTTACCCTGATGTAATATTGGACACTGCGCTCTGTTCTGTTACCCTGATGTAATATTGTACCCTGCACTCTGTTCTGTTGCCATGTTGTAATATTTTACCCTGCACTCTGTTCTGTTATCCTGATGTAATATTGTACCCTGCGCTCTGTTCTGTTATCCTGATGTTACATTGTACCCTGCACTCTATTCTGTTACCCTGATGTAATATTGTACCCTGCACTCTGTTCTGTTATCCTGATGTAATATTGTACCCAGTGCTCGGTTCTGTTACCCTGATGTAATATTGTACCCTGCACTCTGTTCTGTTATCCTGATGTAATATTGTACCCTGCACTCTGTTCTGTTATCCTGATGTAATATTGTACCCTGCACTCTGTTCTATTACCCTGATGTAATATTGTACCCTGCGCTCTGTTCTGTTATCCTGATGTAATATTGTACCCTGCACTGTGTTCTGTTACCCTGATGTAATATTGTACCCTGCGCTCTATTCTGTTTTCCTGATGTAATGTTGTACCCAGTGCTCGGTTTTGTTACCCTGATGTAATCTTGTATCCTGCACTCTGCTCTGTTACCCTGATGTAATATTGTACCCTGCACTCTAATCTGTTACCCTGATGTAATATTGTACCCTGCACTCTGTTCTGTTACCCTGATGTAATATTGTACCCTGCGCTCTGTTCTGTTACCCTGATGTAATATTGTGCCCTGCGCTCTGTTCTGTGATCCCGATGTAATATTGTACCCTGCGCTCTGTTCTGTTATCCTGATGTTATATTGTACCCTGCACTCTGTTCTGTTATCTTGATGTAATATTGTACACTGCACTCTGTTCAGTTACCCTGATGTAACATTGTACCCTGCACTCTATTCTGTTATCCTGATGTAAGATTGTACCCTGCGCTCTCTTCTGTTACCCTGATGTAATATTGTCCCCTGCACTCTGTTCTGTTATCCTGATGTAACATTGTACCCAGTGCTCGGTTCTGTTACCCTGATGTAATATTGTACCCTGCGCTCTGTTCTGTTACCCTGATGTAATATTGTACACTGTGCTCTGTTCTGTTACCCTGATGTAATATTGTACCCTGCACTCTGTTCTGTTACCTTGATGTAATATTGTACCCTGCGCTCTGTTCTGTTACCCTGATGTAATATTGTGCCCTGCGCTGTGTTCTGTGATCCCGATGTAATATTGTACCCTGCACTCTGTTCTGTTGCCCTGATGTAATATTGTACCCTGCGTTCTGTTCTGTTATCCTGATGTTATATTGTACCCTGCACTCTGTTCTGTTTTCTTGATGTAATATTGTACACTGCACTCTGTTCAGTTACCCTGATGTAATATTGGACACTGCGCTCTGTTCTGTTACCCTGATGTAATATTATACCCTGCACTCTGTTCTGTTGCACTGATGTAATATTTTACCCTGCACTCTGTTCTGTTATCCTGATGTAATATTGTACCCTGCACTCTATTCTGTTACCCTGATGTAATATTGTACCCTGCACTCTGTTCTGTTATCCTGATGTAATATTGTACCCAGTGCTCGGTTCTGTTACCCTGATGTAATATTGTACCCTGCACTCTGTTCTGTTATCCTGATGTAATATTGTACCCTGCACTCTGTTCTGTTATCCTGATGTAATATTGTACCCTGCACTCTGTTCAGTTACCCTGATGTAATATTGGACACTGCGCTCTGTTCTGTTCCCCTGATGTAATATTGTACCCTGCACTCTGTTCTGTTGCCCTGTTGTAATATTTTACCCTGCACTCTGTTCTGTTATCCTGATGTAATATTGTACCCTGCGCTCTGTTCCGTTATCCTGATGTTACATTGTACCCTGCAGTCTATTCTGTTATCCTGATGTAATATTGTACCCTGCAGTCTGTTCTGTTATCCTGATGTAATATTGTACCCAGTGCTCGGTTCTGTTATCCTGATGTAATATTGTACCCTGCACTCTGTTCTGTTATCCTGATGGAATATTGTACCCTGCACTCTGTTCTATTACCCTGATGTAATATTGTACCCTGCGCTCTATTCTGTTATCCTGATGTAATATTGTACCCTGCACTGTGTTCTGTTACCCTGATGTAATATTGTACCCTGCGCTCTATTCTGTTATCCTGATGTAATGTTGTACCCAGTGCTCGGTTTTGTTACCCTGATGTAATCTTGTATCCTGCACTCTGCTCTGTTACCCTGATGTAATATTGTACCCTGCACTCTGATCTGTTACCCTGATGTAATATTGTACCCTGCACTCTGTTCTGTTACACTGATGTAACATTGTACCCTGCACTCTATTCTGTTATCCTGATGTAATATTGTACCCTGCGCTCTATTCTGTTACCCTGATGTAATATTGTCCCCTGCACTCTGTTCTGTTATCCTGATGTAACATTGTACCCAGTGCTCGGTTCTGTTACCCTGATGTAATATTGTACCCTGCGCTCTGTTCTGTTACCCTGATGTAATATTGTACACTGTGCTCTGTTCTGTTCCCCTGATGTAATATTGTACACTGCGCTCTGTTCTGTTCCCCTGATGTAATATTGTTCCCTGCACTCTGTTCTGTTACCCTGATGTAATATTGTACCCTGCGCCCTGTTCTGTTACCCTGATGTAATATTTTACCCTGCGCTCTGTTCTGTTATCCTGATGTAATAATGTACCCTGCGCTCTGTTCTGTTATCCTGATGTAATATTGTACCCTGCGCTTTGTTCTGTTGCCCTGATGTTATATTGTACCCTGCGCTCTGATCTGTTATCCTGATGTAATATTGTACCCTGCGCTCTGTTCTGTTCCCCTGATGTAATATTGTACCCTGCGCTCTGTTCTGTTACCCTGATGTAATAATGTACCCTGCGCTCTGTTCTGTTACCCTGACATAATATTGTATCCTGCGCTCTGTTCTGTTACCCTGATGTAATAATGTACCCTGCGCTCTGTTCTGTTACCCTGACATAATATTGTATCCTGCGCTCTGTTCTGTTATTCTGATGTAATATTGTGCACTGCGCTCTGTTCTGTTACCCTGACGTAATATTGTACACTGCGCTCTGTTCTGTTGCCCTGATGTAATATTGTACACTGTGCTCTGTTCTGTTCCCCTGATGTAATATTGTACCCTGCGCTCTGTTCTGTTACCCTGATGTAATAATGTACCCTGCGCTCTGTTCTGTTACCCTGACATAATATTGTATCCTGCGCTCTGTTCTGTTATTCTGATGTAATATTGTGCACTGCGCTCTGTTCTGTTACCCTGACGTAATATTGTACCCTGCACTCTTTTCCGTTCTCCAGATGTATTATTGTACCGTGCACTCTGTTCTGTTATCCTGATGTAATATTGTACACTGCGCTCTGTTCTGTTATCCTGATGTAATATTGTACTCTGCACTCTGTTCTGTTGCCCTGATGTAATATTGTACTCTGCACTGTGTTCTGTTACCCTGATGTAATATTGTACCCTGCACTCTGTTCTGTTACCCTGATGTAATATTGTACCCTGCGCTCTGTTCTGTTACCCTGATGTAATATTGTACCCTGCGCTCTGTTCTGTTACCCTGATGTAATAATGTACCCTGCGCTCTGTTCTGTTACCCTGACATAATATTGTATCCTGCGCTCTGTTCTGTTATTCTGATGTAATATTGTGCACTGCGCTCTGTTCTGTTCCCCTGACGTAATATTGGACCCTGCACTCTCTTCCGTTCTCCAGATGTATTATTGTACCGTGCACTCTGTTCTGTTATCCTGATGTAATATTGTACACTGTGCTCTGTTCTGTTACCCTGATGTAATATTGTACCCTGCACTCTGTTCTGTTACCCTGATGTAATATTGTACCCTGCGCTCTGTTCTGTTACCCTGATGTAATATTGTGCCCTGCGCTCTGTTCTGTGATCCCGATGTAATATTGTACCCTGCACTCTGTTCTGTTACCCTGATGTAATATTGTACCCTGCGCTCTGTTCTGTTATCCTGACGTTATATTGTACCCTGCACTCTGTTCTGTTATCTTGATGTAATATTGTACACTGCACTCTGTTCAGTTACCCTGATGTAATATTGGACACTGCGCTCTGTTCTGTTACCCTGATGTAATATTATACCCTGCACTCTGTTCTGTTGCACTGATGTAATATTTTACCCTGCACTCTGTTCTGTTATCCTGATGTAATATTGTACCCTGCGCTCTGTTCTGTTATCCTGATGTTATATTGTACCCTGCACTCTATTCTGTTACCCTGATGTAATATTGTACCCTGCACTCTGTTCTGTTATCCTGATGTAATATTGTACCCAGTGCTCGCTTCTGTTACCCTGATGTAATATTGTACCCTGCACTCTGTTCTGTTATCCTGATGTAATATTGTACCCTGCACTCTGTTCTGTTATCCTGATGTAATATTGTACCCTGCACTCTGTTCAGTTACCCTGATGTAATATTGGACACTGCGCTCTGTTCTGTTACCCTGATGTAATATTGTACCCTGCACTCTGTTCTGTTGCCATGTTGTAATATTTTACCCTGCACTCTGTTCTGTTATCCTGATGTAATATTGTACCCTGCGCTCTGTTCTGTTATCCTGATGTTACATTGTACCCTGCACTCTATTCTGTTACCCTGATGTAATATTGTACCCTGCACTCTGTTCTGTTATCCTGATGTAATATTGTACCCAGTGCTCGGTTCTGTTACCCTGATGTAATATTGTACCCTGCACTCTGTTCTGTTATCCTGATGTAATATTGTACCCTGCACTCTGTTCTGTTATCCTGATGTAATATTGTACCCTGCACTCTGTTCTATTACCCTGATGTAATATTGTACCCTGCGCTCTATTCTGTTATCCTGATGTAATATTGTACCCTGCACTGTGTTCTGTTACCCTGATGTAATATTGTACCCTGCGCTCTATTCTGTTTTCCTGATGTAATGTTGTACCCAGTGCTCGGTTTTGTTACCCTGATGTAATCTTGTATCCTGCACTCTGCTCTGTTACCCTGATGTAATATTGTACCCTGCACTCTAATCTGTTACCCTGATGTAATATTGTACCCTGCACTCTGTTCTGTTACCCTGATGTAATATTGTACCCTGCGCTCTGTTCTGTTACCCTGATGTAATATTGTGCCCTGCGCTCTGTTCTGTGATCCCGATGTAATATTGTACCCTGCGCTCTGTTCTGTTATCCTGATGTTATATTGTACCCTGCACTCTGTTCTGTTATCTTGATGTAATATTGTACACTGCACTCTGTTCAGTTACCCTGATGTAACATTGTACCCTGCACTCTATTCTGTTATCCTGATGTAAGATTGTACCCTGCGCTCTCTTCTGTTACCCTGATGTAATATTGTCCCCTGCACTCTGTTCTGTTATCCTGATGTAACATTGTACCCAGTGCTCGGTTCTGTTACCCTGATGTAATATTGTACCCTGCGCTCTGTTCTGTTACCCTGATGTAATATTGTACACTGTGCTCTGTTCTGTTACCCTGATGTAATATTGTACCCTGCACTCTGTTCTGTTACCTTGATGTAATATTGTACCCTGCGCTCTGTTCTGTTACCCTGATGTAATATTGTGCCCTGCGCTGTGTTCTGTGATCCCGATGTAATATTGTACCCTGCACTCTGTTCTGTTACCCTGATGTAATATTGTACCCTGCGTTCTGTTCTGTTATCCTGATGTTATATTGTACCCTGCACTCTGTTCTGTTTTCTTGATGTAATATTGTACACTGCACTCTGTTCAGTTACCCTGATGTAATATTGGACACTGCGCTCTGTTCTGTTACCCTGATGTAATATTATACCCTGCACTCTGTTCTGTTGCACTGATGTAATATTTTACCCTGCACTCTGTTCTGTTATCCTGATGTAATATTGTACCCTGCACTCTATTCTGTTACCCTGATGTAATATTGTACCCTGCACTCTGTTCTGTTATCCTGATGTAATATTGTACCCAGTGCTCGGTTCTGTTACCCTGATGTAATATTGTACCCTGCACTCTGTTCTGTTATCCTGATGTAATATTGTACCCTGCACTCTGTTCTGTTATCCTGATGTAATATTGTACCCTGCACTCTGTTCAGTTACCCTGATGTAATATTGGACACTGCGCTCTGTTCTGTTACCCTGATGTAATATTGTACCCTGCACTCTGTTCTGTTGCCCTGTTGTAATATTTTACCCTGCACTCTGTTCTGTTATCCTGATGTAATATTGTACCCTGCGCTCTGTTCTGTTATCCTGATGTTACATTGTACCCTGCACTCTATTCTGTTATCCTGATGTAATATTGTACCCTGCAGACTGTTCTGTTATCCTGATGTAATATTGTACCCAGTGCTCGGTTCTGTTATCCTGATGTAATATTGTACCCTGCACTCTGTTCTGTTATCCTGATGGAATATTGTACCCTGCGGTCTTTTCTGTTATCCTTATGTAATATTGTACCCTGCGCTCTATTCTGTTATCCTGATGTAATATTGTACCCTGCACTGTGTTCTGTTACCCTGATGTAATATTGTACCCTGCGCTCTATTCTGTTATCCTGATGTAATGTTGTACCCAGTGCTCGGTTTTGTTACCCTGATGTAATCTTGTATCCTGCACTCTGCTCTGTTACCCTGATGTAATATTGTACCCTGCACTCTGATCTGTTACCCTGATGTAATATTGTACCCTGCACTCTGTTCTGTTACACTGATGTAACATTGTACCCTGCACTCTATTCTGTTATCCTGATGTAATATTGTACCCTGCGCTCTATTCTGTTACCCTGATGTAATATTGTCCCCTGCACTCTGTTCTGTTATCCTGATGTAACATTGTACCCAGTGCTCGGTTCTGTTACCCTGATGTAATATTGTACCCTGCGCTCTGTTCTGTTACCCTGATGTAATATTGTTCACTGTGCTCTGTTCTGTTCCCCTGATGTAATATTGTACACTGCGCTCTGTTCTGTTCCCCTGATGTAATATTGTTCCCTGCACTCTGTTCTGTTACCCTGATGTAATATTGTACCCTGCGCCCTGTTCTGTTACCCTGATGTATTATTTTACCCTGCGCTCTGTTCTGTTATCCTGATGTAATAATGTACCCTGCGCTCTGTTCTGTTATCCTGATGTAATATTGTACCCTGCGCTTTGTTCTGTTGCCCTGATGTAATATTGTACCCTGCGCTCTGTTCTGTTACCCTGATGTAATAATGTACCCTGCGCTCTGTTCTGTTACCCTGACATAATATTGTATCCTGCGCTCTGTTCTGTTATTCTGATGTAATATTGTGCACTGCGCTCTGTTCTGTTACCCTGACGTAATATTGTACACTGCGCTCTGTTCTGTTGCCCTGATGTAATATTGTACACTGTGCTCTGTTCTGTTCCCCTGATGTAATATTGTACCCTGCGCTCTGTTCTGTTACCCTGATGTAATAATGTACCCTGCGCTCTGTTCTGTTACCCTGACATAATATTGTACCCTGCGCTCTGTTCTGTTATTCTGATGTAATATTGTGCACTGCGCTCTGTTCTGTTACCCTGACGTAATATTGTACCCTGCACTCTTTTCCGTTCTCCAGATGTATTATTGTACCGTGCACTCTGTTCTGTTATCCTGATGTAATATTGTACACTGCGCTCTGTTCTGTTATCCTGATGTAATATTGTACTCTGCACTCTGTTCTGTTGCCCTGATGTAATATTGTACTCTGCACTGTGTTCTGTTACCCTGATGTAATATTGTACCCTGCACTCTGTTCTGTTACCCTGATGTAATATTGTACCCTGCGCTCTGTTCTGTTACCCTGATGTAATATTGTACCCTGCGCTCTGTTCTGTTACCCTGATGTAATAATGTACCCTGCGCTCTGTTCTGTTACCCTGACATAATATTGTATCCTGCGCTCTGTTCTGTTATTCTGATGTAATATTGTGCACTGCGCTCTGTTCTGTTCCCCTGACGTAATATTGTACCCTGCACTCTCTTCCGTTCTCCAGATGTATTATTGTACCGTGCACTCTGTTCTGTTATCCTGATGTAATATTGTACACTGCGCTCTGTTCTGTTACCCTGATGTAATATTGTACCCTGCGCCCTGTTCTGTTACCCTGATGTAATGTTGTAACCTGCACTGAGTTCTGTTACTCTGATGTAATATTATACCCTGCACTCTGTTCTGTTACCCTGATGTAATATTGTACGCTGCACTCTGTTCCGTTTTCCTGATGTGATATTGTACTCTGCACTCTTCTGTTATGCTGATGTAATATTGAACCCTGCACTCTGTTCTGTTATCCTGATGTAATATTGTACCCTGCACTCTGTTCTGTTACCCTGACGTAATATCATACTCTGCACTCTGTTCTTTTATCCTGATGTAATATTATACTCTGCACTGTATTCTGTTATCCTGATGTAATATTGTACTCTGCACTCTGTTCTGTTATACTGATGTAATATTGTTCCCTGCACTCTGTTCTGTTACACTGATGTAATATTGTACGCTGCACTCTGTTCCGTTTTCCTGATGTGATATTGTAATCTGCACTCTTCTGTTATCCTGATGTAATATTGAACCCTGCACTCTGTTCTGTTACCCTGACGTAATATCATACTCTGCACTCTGTTCTTTTATCCTGATGTAATATTATACTCTGCACTGTATTCTGTTATCCTGATGTAATATTGTACCCTGCACTCTGTTCTGTTACCCTGACGTAATATTGTACTCTGCACTCTGTTCTGTTATACTGATGTAATATTCTACCCTGCACTCTACTCTGTTACCTTGTTGTAATATTGTTCCCTGCACTCTGTTCTGTTATCCTGATGTAATATTGTACCCTGCGCTATGTTCCGTTATCCTGATGTAACATTGTACCCTGCACTCTGTTCTGTTACCCTGTTGTAATATTGTTCCCTGCACTCTGTTCTGTTATACTGATGTAATATTGTACCCTGCACTCTGTTCTGTTATCTTGATGTAATATTGTACCCTGCACTCTGTTCTGTTACCCTGATGTAATATTATACTCTGCACTGTGTTCTGTTCCCCTGATGAATCTTGTACCCTGC
Source organism: Chiloscyllium plagiosum (assembly GCF_037043375.1). Taxonomy (NCBI): domain Eukaryota; kingdom Metazoa; phylum Chordata; class Chondrichthyes; order Orectolobiformes; family Hemiscylliidae; genus Chiloscyllium; species Chiloscyllium plagiosum. The sequence continues at coordinate 13,981,490 of NW_028270160.1, read as the reverse complement.
ACTGTATTCTGTTACTCTGCTGTTCTGCTGTATCCTGCATCCTGTTTTCTGATCCCGATGCAATATTGTACCCTTCACTCTGTTCTGTTATCCTGATGTAAAATTGTAACCTGCACTGAGTTCTGTTATCCTGATGAAATATTGTACCCTGCACTCTGTTCTGTTATCCTGATGTAATATTGTACCCTGCACTCTGTTCTGTTACCCTGATGTAATATTGTACTCTGCACTCTGTTCTGTTATCCTGATGTCATATTGTACTCTGCACTCTGTTCTGTTACCCTGACGTAATATTGTACTCTGCACTCTGTTCTGTTACCCTGATGTAATATTGTACACTGCGCTCTGTTCTGTTACCCTGTTGTAATATTGTACCCTGCGCTCTGTTCTGTTACCCTGTTGTAATATTGTTCCCTGCACTCTGTTCTGTTATACTGATGTAATATTGTACCCTGCACTCTGTTCTGTTATCTTGATGTAATATTGTACCCTGCACTCTGTTCTGTTACCCTGATGTAATATTATACTCTGCACTGTGTTCTGTTCCCCTGATGAATCTTGTACCCTGCACTGTATTCTGTTACTCTGCTGTTCTGCTGTATCCTGCATCCTGTTTTCTGATCCCGATGCAATATTGTACCCTTCACTCTGTTCTGTTATCCTGATGTAAAATTGTAACCTGCACTGAGTTCTGTTATCCTGATGAAATATTGTACCCTGCACTCTGTTCTGTTATCCTGATGTAATATTGTACCCTGCACTCTGTTCTGTTACCCTGATGTAATATTGTACTCTGCACTCTGTTCTGTTACCCTGACGTAATATTGTACTCTGCACTCTGTTCTGTTACCCTGATGTAATATTGTACCCTGCGCTCTGTTCTGTTACTCTGATGTAGTATTGTACCCTGCACTCTCTTATGTTACCCTGATGTAAATTGTACCCTGCACTCTGTCCTGTTATCCTGATGTAATATTGTACCCTGCACTCTGTTCTGTTACCCTGATGTAATATTGTACCCTGCGCTCTGTTCTATTACCCTGATGTAATATTGTACCGTGCGCTCTGTTCTGTTACCCTGATGTAATATTGTACCCTGCGCTCTGTTCTGTTATCTTGATGTAATATTGTAACCTGCACTCTGTTCAGTTATCTTGATGTAATATTGTACCCTGCACTCTGTTCTGTTACCCTGATGTTATATTGTACCCTGCGCTCTGTTCTGTTACCCTGATGTAATATTGTGCCCTGCGCTCTGTTCTGTGATCCCGATGTAATATTGTACCCTGCGCTCTGTTCTGTGATCCCGATGTAATATTGTACCCTGCGCTCTGTTCTGTTATCCTGATGTTATATTGTACCCTGCACTCTGTTCTGTTATCTTGATGTAATATTGTACACTGCACTCTGTTCAGTTACCCTGATGTAATATTGGACACTGCGCTCTGTTCTGTTATCCTGATGTAATATTGTACCCAGTGCTCGGTTCGGTTACCCTGAAGTAATATTGTGCTCTGCTTTCTGTCCTGTTACCCTGATGTAATATTGTACCCTGCGCTCTGTTCTGTTACCCTGATGTAATATTGTATCCTGCGCTCTGTTCTGTTATCCTGATGTAATATTGTACCCTGCACTCTGTTCTGTTACCCTGATGTAATATTGTACCCTGCGCTCTGTTCTATTACCCTGATGTAATATTGTACCGTGCGCTCTGTTCTGTTATCTTGATGTAATATTGTAACCTGCACTCTGTTCTGTTATCTTGATGTAATATTGTACCCTGCACTCTGTTCTGTTACCCTGATGTTATATTGTACCCTGCGCTCTGTTCTGTTACCCTGATGTAATATTGTGCCCTGCGCTCTGTTCTGTGATCCCGATGTAATATTGTATCCCGCACTCTGTTCTGTTATCCTGTTGTAATATTGTTCCATGCACTCTGTTCTGTTATCATGATGTAATATTGTACTCTGCACTGTATTCTGTTATCCTGATGTAATATTGTACACTGCACTCTGTTCTGTTACCCTGACGTAATATTGTACTCTGCACTCTGTTCTGTTACACTGATGTAATATTGTACCCTGCACTCTGCTCTGTTACCTTGTTGTAATATTGTTCCCTGCACTCTGTTCTGTTATCCTGATGTAATATTGTACCCTGCGCTCTGTTCCGTTATCCTGATGTAACATTGTACCCTGCACTCTGTTCTGTTGCCCTGATGTAATATTGTACTCTGCACTCTGTTCTGTTATACTGATGTAATATTGTACCCTGCACTCTGCTCTGTTACCCTGTTGTAATATTGTTCCCTGCACTCTGTTGTGTTGCCCTGATGTAATATTGTTCCCTGCACTCTGTTCTGTTATACTGATGTAATATTGTACCCTGCACTCTGTTCTGTTATCTTGATGTAATATTGTACCCTGCACTCTGTTCTGTTACCCTGATGTAATATTTTACTCTGCACTGTGTTCTGTTACCCTGATGAATATTGTACCCTGCACTGTGTTCTGTTACTCTGCTGTACTGCTGTATCCTGCATCCTGTTCTCTGATCCCCATGTAATATTGTACCCTGCACTCTGTTCTGTTATTCTGATGTAAAATTGTAACCTGCACTGAGTTCTGTTATCCTGATGTAATATTGCACCCTGCATTCTGTTCTGTTATCCTGATGTAATATTGTACTCTGCACTCTATTCTGTTATCCTGATGTAATATTGTACCCTGCACTGTGTTCTGTTACTCTGCTGTACTGCTGTATCCTGCATCCTGTTCTCTGATCCCCATATCATATTGTACCCTGCACTCTGTTCTGTTATTCTGTTGTAAAATTGTAACCTGCACTGAGCTCTGTTATCCTGATGAAATATTGTACCCTGCATTCTGTTCTGTTATCCTGATGTAATATTGTACTCTGTACTCTATTCTGTTATCCTGATGTAATATTGTAACCTGCACTCTGTTCTGTTGCCCTGATGTAATATTCTACTCTGCACTCTGTTCCGTTTTCCTGATGTAATATTGTACTCTGCACTCTTCTGTTATCCTGATGTAATATTGTACCCTCCACTCTGTTCTGTTACCCTGATGTAATATTGTAACCTGCACTAAGTTCTGTTACCCTGATGTAATATTGTACCCTGCACTCTGTTCTGTTGCCCTGATGTAATATTGTACTCTGCACTCTGTTCTGTTATCCTGATGTAATATTGTACCCTGCAATCTGTTCTGTTATCCTGATGTAATATTGTACCCTTCACTGAGTTCTGTTACCCTGATGTAATATTGTACCCTGCACTCTGTTCTGTTGCCCTGATGTAATATTGTTCTCTGCACTCTGTTCTGTTATCCTGATGTAATATTGTACCCTGCACTCTGTTCGGTTACCCTGATGTAATGTTGTAACCTGCACTGAGTTCTGTTACTCTGATGTAATATTGTACGCTGCACTCTGTTCTGTTACCCTGACGTAATATCATACTCTGCACTCTGTTGTTTTGTCCTGATGTAATATTATACTCTGCACTGTATTCTGTTATCCTGATGTAATATTGTACCCTGCACTCTGTTCTGTTACCCTGACGTAATATTGTACTCTGCACTCTGTTCTGTTATACTGATGTAATATTCTACCCTGCACTCTACTCTGTTACCTTGTTGTAATATTGTTCCCTGCACTCTGTTCTGTTACCCTGATGTAATATTGTACCCTGCGCTCTGTTCTATTACCCTGATGTAATATTGTACCGTGCGCTCTGTTCTGTTACCCTGATGTAATATTGTACCCTGCGCTCTGTTCTGTTATCTTGATGTAATATTGTAACCTGCACTCTGTTCTGTTATCTTGATGTAATATTGTACCCTGCACTCTGTTCTGTTACCCTGATGTTATATTGTACCCTGCGCTCTGTTCTGTTACCCTGATGTAATATTGTGCCCTGCGCTCTGTTCTGTGATCCCGATGTAATATTGTACCCTGCGCTCTGTTCTGTGATCCCGATGTAATATTGTACCCTGCGCTCTGTTCTGTTATCCTGATGTTATATTGTACCCTGCACTCTGTTCTGTTGCCCTGATGTAATATTGTACTCTGCACTCTGTTCTGTTATCCTGATGTAATATTGTACCCTGCAATCTGTTCTGTTATCCTGATGTAATATTGTACCCTGCACTGAGTTCTGTTACCCTGATGTAATATTGTACCCTGCACTCTGTTCTGTTGCCCTGATGTAATATTGTTCTCTGCACTCTGTTCTGTTATCCTGATGTAATATTGTACCCTGCACTCTGTTCGGTTACCCTGATGTAATGTTGTAACCTGCACTGAGTTCTGTTACTCTGATGTAATATTGTACTCTGCACTCTGTTCTTTTGTCCTGATGTAATATTATACTCTGCACTGTATTCTGTTATCCTGATGTAATATTGTACCCTGCACTCTGTTCTGTTACCCTGACGTAATATTGTACTCTGCACTCTGTTCTGTTATACTGATGTAATATTCTACCCTGCACTCTACTCTGTTACCTTGTTGTAATATTGTTCCCTGCACTCTGTTCTGTTATCCTGATGTAATATTGTACCCTGCGCTCTGTTCTGTTATCCTGATGTAACATTGTACTCTGCACTCTATTCTGTTACCCTGATGTAATATTGTACCCTGCGCTCTGTTCTGTTACCCTGTTGTAATATTGTACCCTGCACTCTGTTCTGTTATCTTGATGTAATATTGTACCCTGCACTCTGTTCTGTTACCCTGATGTAATATTGTACCCTGCACTCTGTTCTGTTACCCTGATGTAATATTATACTCTGCACTGTGTTCTGTTCCCCTGATGAATCTTGTACCCTGCACTGTATTCTGTTACTCTGCTGTACTGCTGTATCCTGCATCCTGTTTTCTGATCCCGATGCAATATTGTACCCTTCACTCTGTTCTGTTATCCTGATGTAAAATTGTAACCTGCACTGAGTTCTGTTATCCTGATGAAATATTGTACCCTGCGCTCTGTTCTGTTATCCTGATGTAATATTGTACCCTGCACTCTGTTCTGTTACCCTGATGTAATATTGTACTCTGCACTCTGTTCTGTTATCCTGACGTAATATTGTACTCTGCACTCTGTTCTGTTACCCTGACGTAATATTGTACTCTGCACTCTGTTCTGTTACCCTGATGTAATATTGTACCCTGCACTCTGTTCTGTTATCCTGATGTAATATTGTACCCTGCGCTCTGTTCTGTTACTCTGATGTAGTATTGTACCCTGCACTCTCTTCTGTTACCCTGATGTAAATTGTACCCTGCACACTGTCCTGTTATCCTGATGTAATATTGTACCCTGCACTCTGTTCTGTTACCCTGATGTAATATTGTACCCTGCACTCTGTTCTGTTATCCTGATGTAATATTGTACTCTGCACTCTTCTGTTATCCTGATGTAATATTGTAACCTGCACTGAGTTCTGTTACCCTGATGTAACATTGTACTCTGCACTCTTCTGTTATCCTGATGTAATATTGTAACCTGCACTGAGTTCTGTTACCCTGATGTAATATTGTACCCTGCACTCTGTTCTGTTGCCCTGATGTAATATTGTACTCTGCACTCTGTTCTGTTGCCCTGATGTAATATTGTACCCTGCACTCTGTTCTGTTGCCCTGATGTAATATTGTACCCTGCACTCTGTTCTGTTGCCCTGATGTAATATTGTACTCTGCACTCTGTTCTGTTATCCTGATGTAATATTGTACCCTGCACTGTGTTCTGTTACCCTGATTTAACATTGTACCCTGAACTGGTCCTCACCCTGAACAACTTCTCTTTCCAATCCTCCCACTTCCTCGAACCGAAAGGAGTAGCCATGGGCACCCGCATGGGCCCCAGCTATGCCTGCCTCTTCGTAGGATATGTGGAACAATCCATCTTCCGCAACTACACTGGCCCCACCCCCCACCTTTTCCTCCGCTACATCGATGACTGTATCGGCGCCGCCTCGTGCTCCCACGAGGAGATATAACAGTTCATCCACTTCACCAACACCTTCCACCCCGACCTCAAATTCACCTGGACAGTCTCAGATTCCTCCCTCCCTTTCCTCGACCTTTCTGTTTCGTCCTCAGGCGACCGAATCAACACGGACATCTCCTACAAATCGACCGACTCCCACAGCTACTTGGACTACACCTCCTACCATCCTGCCCCCTGTAAAAACGCCATCCCATTCTCCCAATTCCTTCGATTCCGCCGCATCTGCTCCCAGGAGGACCAGTTCCAAAAACGCACAACCCAGATGGCCTCCTTCTTCAAGGACCGCAATTTCCCCCCCGACGTGGTCGACGATGCCCTCCACCGCATCTCTTCCACTTCCCACTCCTCCGCCCTTGAACCCCGCCCCTCCAACCGCCACCAGGACAGAACCCCACTGTTCCTCACCTACCACCCCACCAATCTCCATGTACAGCGCATCATCCGCCGTCATTTCCGCGACCTCCAAACGGACCCCACCACCAAGGATATATTTCCCTCCCCACCCCTATCAGCTTTCCGTAAAGACCACTCCCTCCGTGACTCCCTCGTCAGATCCACACCCCCCACCAACCCAACCTCCACTCCCAGCACCTTCCCCTGCAACCGCAGGAGGTGCAAGACTTGCGCCCACACCTCCCCCCTCACCTCCCTCCAAGGCCCCAAAGGAAACTTCCATATCCGCCACAGATTCACCTGCACCTCCACACATATCATCCTCTGCACCCGATGTGGCCTCCTCTATATTGGGGAGACAGGCCGGCTACTTGCGGAGCGTTTCAGAGAACACCTCTGGGACACCCGGACCAACCAACCCAACCACCCTGTAGCTCAACATTTCAATTCCCCCTCCCACTCCACCAAGGATATGCAGGTCTTTGGACTCCTCCATCGTCAGACCACAACAAAACGACGGTTGGAGGAAGAACGCCTCATCTTCCGGCTAGCAACCCTCCAACCACAAGGGATGAACTCGGATTTCACCAGTTCCCTCATTTCCCCTCCCCCCACCCTGTCTCAGTCAAATCCATCAAATTCAGCACCGCCTTCCTAACCTGCAATCTTCTTCCCAACCTCTCCGCCCCCACCCTAGTCTGACCTATCACCCTCACCTTGACCTCTTTCCACCTATCACATTTCCGACGCCCCTCCCCCAAGGCCCTCCTCCCTACCTTTTACCTTAGCCTGCTGGACAAACTTTCCTCATTCCTGAAGAAGGGCTTATGCCCGAAACGTCGATTCTCCTGTTCCCTGGATGCTGCCTGACCTGCTGCGCTTTTCCAGCAACACATTTCCAGCTCTGATCTCCAGCATCTGCAGACCTCACTTTCTCCTCTGTTCTGTTACCCTCACGTAATATTGTACTCTGCACTCTGTTCTGTTATCCCGATGTAATATTGTACCCTGCACTGAGTTCTGTTACCCTGATGTAATATTGTACCCTGCACTGAGTTCTGTTACCCTGATGTAATATTGTACCCTGCACTCTGTTCTGTTATCCTGATGTAATATTGTAACCTGCACTGAGTTCTGTTACCCTGATGTAATATTGTACCCTGCACTCTGTTCTGTTGCCCTGATGTAATATTGTACTCTGCACTCTGTTCTGTTATCCTGATGTAATATTGTACCCTGCACTGTGTTCTGTTACCCTGATATAACATTGTACCCTGAACTGGTCCTCACCCTGAACAACTTCTCTTTCCAATCCTCCCACTTCCTCCAAAACGTAAGGAGTAGCCATGGGCACCCGCATGGGCCCCAGCTATGCCTGCGTCTTCGTAGGATATGTGGAACAATCCATCTTCCGCAACTACACTGGCCCCACCCCCCACCTTTTCCTCCGCTACATCGATGACTGTATCGGCGCCGCCTCGTGCTCCCACGAGGAGGTTGAACAGTTCATCCACTTCACCAACACCTTCCACCCCGACCTCAAATTCACCTGGACAGTCTCAGATTCCTCCCTCCCCTTCCTCGACCTTTCTATTTCTTTCTCAGGCGACCGAATCAACACAGACATCTCCTACAAACCGACCGACTCCCACAGCTACTTGGACTACACCTCCTACCATCCTGCCCCCTGTAAAAACGCCATCCCATTCTCCCAATTCCTTCGATTCCGCTGCATCTGCTCCCAGGAGGACCAGTTCCAAAAACGCACAACCCAGATGGCCTCCTTCTTCAAGGATCGCAATTTCCCCCCCGACGTGGTCGACGATGCCCTCCACCGCATCTCTTCCACTTCCCCCTCCTCTGCCCTTGAACCCCGCCCCTCCAACCGCCACCAGGACAGAACCCCACTGTTCCTCACCTACCACCCCACCAATCTCCATGTACAGCGCATCATCCGCCGTCATTTCCGCTACCTCCAAACGGACCCCACCACCAAGGATATATTTCCCGCCCCACCCCTATCAGCTTTCCGTAAAGACCACTCCCTCCGTGACTTCCTCGTCAGATCCACACCCCCCACCAACCCAACCTCCACTCCCAGCACCTTCCCCTGCAACCGCAGGAGGTGCAAGACTTGCGCCCACACTTCCCCCCTCACCTCCCTCCAAGGCCCCAAAGGAAACTTCCATATCCGCCACAGATTCACCTGCACCTCCACACATATCATCTATTGCATCCTCTGCACCCGATGTGGCCTCCTCTATATTGGGGAGACAGGCCGGCTACTTGCGGAGCGTTTCAGAGAACACCTCTGGGACACCCGGACCAACCAACCCAACCACCCTGTAGCTCAACATTTCAATTCCCCCTCCCACTCCACCAAGGATATGCAGGTCTTTGGACTCCTCCATCGTCAGACTACAACAAAACGACGGTTGGAGGAAGAACGCCTCATCTTCCGGCTAGCAACCCTCCAACCACAAGGGATGAACTCGGATTTCACCAGTTCCCTCATTTCCCCTCCCCCCACCCTGTCTCAGTCAAATCCATCAAATTCAGCACCGCCTTCCTAACCTGCAATCTTCTTCCCAACCTCTCCGCCCCCACCCCAGTCTGACCTATCACCCTCACCTTGACCTCTTTCCACCTATCACATTTCCGACGCCCCTCCCCCAAGGCCCTCCTCCCTATCTTTTATCTTAGCCTGCTGGACAAACTTTCCTCATTCCTGAAGAAGGGCTTATGCCCAAAACGTCGATTCTCCTGTTCCCTGGATGCTGCCTGACCTGCTGCGCTTTTCCAGCAACACATTTCCAGCTCTGATCTCCAGCATCTGCAGGCCTCACTTTCTCCCCTGTTCTGTTACCCTCACGTAATATTGTATTCTGCACTCTGTTCTGTTATCCCGATGTAATATTGTACCCTGCACTCTGTTCTGTTATCCTGATGTAATATTGTACCCTGCACTGAGTTCTGTTACCCTGATGTAATATTGTACCCTGCACTCTGTTCTGTTGCCCTGATGTAATATTGTACTCTGCACTGTGTTCTGTTATCCTGATGTAATATTGTACTCTGCACTCTGTTCTGTTATCCTGATGTAATATTGCACTCTGCACTGTATTCTGTTATCCTGATGTAATAATGTACCCTGCACTCTACTCTGTTACCCTGACGTAATATTGTACCCTGCACTCTGTTCTGTTACCCTGATGTAATATTGTACCCTGCACTCTGTTCGGTTACCCTGATGTAATGTTGTAACCTGCACTGAGTTCTGTTACTCTGATGTAATATTGTACGCTGCACTCTGTTCTGGTACCCTGATGTAATATTGTACCCTGCACTCTGTTCCGTTACCCTGATGTAATATTGTACCCTGCACTCTGTTCCGTTTTCCTGATGTAATATTGTACTCTGCACTCTTCTGTTATCCTGATGTAATATTGTACCCTGTACTCTGTTCTGTTACCCTGATGTAATATTGTAACCTGCACTGAGTTCTGTTACCCTGATGTAATATTGTACCCTGCACTCTGTTCTGTTGCCCTGATGTAATATTGTACTCTGCACTCTGTTCTGTTATCCTGATGTAATATTGTACCCCGCACTCTGTTCTGTTATTCTGATGTAATATTGTAACCTGCACTGAGTTCTGTTACCCTGATGTAATATTGTACCCTGCACTCTGTTCTGTTGCCCTGATGTAATATTGTACTCTGCACTCTGTTCTGTTATCCTGACGTAATATTGTACCCTGCACTCTGTTCTGTTACCCTGACGTAATATTGTACTCTGCACTGTATTCTGTTATGCTGATGTAATATTGTACCCTGCACTCTGTTCAGTTACCCTGACGTAATATTGTCCTCTGCACTCTGTTGTGTTATCCTGATGTAATATTGTACCCTGTGCTCTGCTCTGTTACCCTGACGTAATATTGTATCCTGCACTCTGTTCTGTTACCCTGACGTAATATTGTACCCTGCACTCTGTTCGGTTACCCTGATGTAATGTTGTAACCTGCACTGAGTTCTGTTACTCTGATGTAATATTTTACCCTGCACTCTCTTCCGTTTTCCTGATGTGATATTGTACTCTGCACTCTTCTGTTACCCTGATGTAATATTGAACCCTGCACTCTGTTCTGTTATCCTGACGTAATATTGTACCCTGCACTCTGTTCCGTTTTCCTGATGTGATATTGTACTCTGCACTCTTCTGTTATCCTGATGTAATATTGAACCCTGCAATCTGTTCTGTTATCCTGATGTAATATTGTACCCTGCACTCTGTTCTGTTACCCTGACGTAATATCATACTCTGTACTCTGTTCTTTTATCCTGATGTAATATTATACTCTGCACTGTATTCTGTTATCCTGATGTAATATTGTACCCTGCGCTCTATTCTGTTATCCTGATGTAATATTGTACCCTGCACTGTGTTCTGTTACCCTGATGTAATATTGTACCCTGCGCTCTATTCTGTTATCCTGATGTAATGTTGTACCCAGTGCTCGGTTTTGTTACCCTGATGTAATATTGTACTCTGCACTCTGTTCTGTTGCCCTGATGTAACATTGTACCCTGCGCTCTGTTCTGTTATCCTGATGTAATATTGTACTCTGCACTGTGTTCTGTTACCCTGATGTAATATTGTACCCTGCACTCTGTTCTGTTACCCTGATGTAATATTGTACCCTGCGCTCTGTTCTATTACCCTGATGTAATATTGTACCGTGCGCTCTGTTCTGTTACCCTGATGTAATATTGTACCCTGCGCTCTGTTCTGTTATCTTGATGTAATATTGTAACCTGCACTCTGTTCTGTTATCTTGATGTAATATTGTACCCTGCACTCTGTTCTGTTACCCTGATGTTATATTGTACCCTGCGCTCTGTTCTGTTACCCTGATGTAATATTGTGCCCTGCGCTCTGTTCTGTGATCCCGATGTAATATTGTACCCTGCGCTCTGTTCTGTGATCCCGATGTAATATTGTACCCTGCGCTCTGTTCTGTTATCCTGATGTTATATTGTACCCTGCACTCTGTTCTGTTGCCCTGATGTAATATTGTACTCTGCACTCTGTTCTGTTATCCTGATGTAATATTGTACCCTGCAATCTGTTCTGTTATCCTGATGTAATATTGTACCCTGCACTGAGTTCTGTTACCCTGATGTAATATTGTACCCTGCACTCTGTTCTGTTGCCCTGATGTAATATTGTTCTCTGCACCCTGTTCTGTTATCCTGATGTAATGTTGTACTCTGCACTCTGTTCTGTTATCCTGATGTAATATTGTACCCTGCACTGAGTTCTGTTATCCTGATGTTATATTGTACCCTGCACTGAGTTCTGTTACTCTGATGTAATATTGTACGCTGCACTCTGTTCTGTTACCCTGACGTAATATCATACTCTGCACTCTGTTCTTTTGTCCTGATGTAATATTATACTCTGCACTGTATTCTGTTATCCTGTTGTAATATTGTACCCTGCACTCTGTTCTGTTACCCTGACGTAATATTGTACTCTGCACTCTGTTCTGTTATACTGATGTAATATTCTACCCTGCACTCTACTCTGTTACCTTGTTGTAATATTGTTCCCTGCACTCTGTTCTGTTATCCTGATGTAATATTGTACCCTGCGCTATGTTCCGTTATCCTGATGTAACATTGTACCCTGCACTCTGTTCTGTTGCCCTGATGTAATATTGTACCCTGCGCTCTGTTCTGTTACCCTGTTGTAATATTGTACCCTGCACTCTGTTCTGTTATCCTGATGTAATATTGTACCCTGCACTCTGTTCTGTTACCCTGATGTAATATTGTACTCTGCACTCTGTTCTGTTACCCTGACGTAATATTGTACTCTGCACTCTGTTCTGTTACCCTGATGTAATATTGTACCCTGCGCTCTGTTCTGTTACTC